>NC_037671.1:147820480-148095139 GCF_003255815.1 Theropithecus gelada | reverse complement strand
GCCCGTAGTCCCAGCTACTGGGAGGGTGGAGGACGGGGAAAGGGGGGAACCGGGGGGGGGGGGGTTGCAGGGAGGGGAAAACCCCCCCCCCCCCCCCAACCCGGGGGAAAAACCCAAACCCCGTCTAAAAAAAAAAAAAAAAAAAAAAAAAGAAATAGCCCAGAAAATCATGACACCCATGACACCCATGATTTATTCTCACCATGGTCAGATGTATTGATTTTAAATTTTTATTCTTATTCTTTTCCTTCTTATTTTCTTGCCATCATTATTTTGCAAGTTAGGTGATGACCGTGGGCCAGGACAACAAGATGGTGAGGGACATAACAGTCTAGGAGGCAAAGGCATATCCAGTCAGTATGTGTGATATGTCACTGTCATGGAGTGGAGTCACCCGGATGTGCCTGGATGTGCTGTGGAGGAATTCCTTGCAGGAATAGATAAGGTGACTGAGTGAGGTGGTCACAACCTGAATGAAGAGAATGATAAACCTCAGACAAAGGAGGACAGCAGTGGGGCAGGAATTTCAGAAGCGCAGGAATTTTGACATGCAGGGGTAGGAACTTCATGGAAGTTCCACTGGGGAGCAGATAGTACATCCTGAGGTACATTTGTTGTGAGAAAAGAGCCAATATTTATGCCAGATTTTAAACAATTGCAATGTTTTAGTCACTGCTACACATGGGCAGGCTGTCGAAGGTACTTACCCAGGAAGATAACCCTGGCTTCTGTTGCTCTCTCCTAATACCTACTGTGGATTCAAACAGTGGGATCCAAACTTACAGTTTCAGCCTTCCCTGAGAAAATGATGATTACCTCACACTATCTGGGGTAAAATCCACTTAGTGTATGTTAAATTAGAAACTTTGGATTTGTAACTCATGCAGCAAAAAAGAGCTAAGCCAGTCAAACTCAACTGTGGCAAAGGCATCCAGAAATGAAAATGTTTATAAAGCTCTGTGAGGAGAAAGGAAGGGTTTCTACACCTAGAAATCCAGAATTAGAACTTGAGCACTCAAGACAGACTTCAGCCATGAAATTCAGGTTTAGAGATTCTAGATTTGTCTATAAACTTCAAGAGATCAGGAGCAGTGTCTTTCTGTAGCTGATTTCCCATAGAGAGCGAACATAGACAAACTTTAAGTGAGCTATCAGTCATTATCTGGAAATAACAGCTTATGCATGTTTATTTTCATTGGAAATGGAAGAGGGGAAAACAGATAAATGATGTTTGCTCATTTATACTTATAAACTGAATTCCATAAGACTATCATAAAGCCATATTTTTCATAAATTGATATTTACTATTTAAGAAATCTGTTCTTTTGACTTAAATTTTTCTTTGAAATTCTTTAAAAATTAAGCTTCATATAGTAATTAGTATAAACTGCAAATTCATACAAAGCTGTTTTATTATTGTTTCTTAAATTATTTCCTTGATTGAGCATATCAAATTTTTACCAGAAAAACTATCAAATAGTTGTTTAGGGTACTTTTAAAAAATGTTAGAAATGCTTATTAGTTAAAAATAGTCTAAGGGATATATGTCCTTCAACACATGTACATTAATGTCTTTAAAGATTACACACTCAAAATTAGGGGAACTGACTTTAAATCACCTGAATATATTTTCTTAAAAGTATTATTCACAGTTACATGAAAAAAATTGACATTTAAGTAAAAATCTCAGATGCCCTATCTTGGGTACAGAGGCTATGTAATAATAAACCTTAATTGAAAGTGAACTCAAGAAGATCATTTCATTGTAATTATTATTTTTTATGTGTAAGCTTTTCTTTCATAGAAGTATAGAGGCAATGAGAGCTTTAAAGTAGTAGGTAATATTTTATAAAACATTTATAATATATATTCTACATTTCAAGTATACTTTTGACATTATTATCAGGGGAAAAAATTCTATAAATTACTCTTGTCTTATAGGTTATTTTATTCATTTTTACATTTACAAATTTTGGTTTAAGAAAGAATTTGGGGGCAATGTAGAATGATAGTCTCTTAAAACATTTGTTTTTCACCCATCTAAATGACTCTTCATTAACACCCTTGTCAATTCATATATATTCAATAATATTTAGTCATTTTATATTGCCTAAATTATCAGGCTGTAGCATTTTTTATTCAACTGTCCTATGTCTACCTAAAACATTTTATTTGAGTATGCTTTATTTGTTGAGTTATTGCTATTCTTAACAAAATAAAATTTCAGCCAGCTTGTTATTTGTGGTTGAAGTCTGCAGTTCTTAATTTGATATGGAATAATGGTGTAGTCAACTAATCTCAGGGTTGCAGTATTGATTATTAAACGGATTATTAATATGGATGAAATATGTGATTCTGCTAGTCCATGGAATCAGTTGTTATATATAAATATAGCTTCAGGGTACTACATGTGGTACCTGGTGTCTTTATGTTCTTCATGCATAGTTATTTTTCAACTTGTCAAAATTTTAAAATACTAAGTTCTATTACAAAACACTTCATGATGAGACCTCCAGGCACTGAATCTTTAGAAAATACTATATTTTATTACACAATTATCTAAAAATTATAACTATGAAAACCAAATACTATTATAAATCACATTTTCGGAAAAAATTATATTTTGTATATTGTGGTATACTATCTGGAAGTGTGCTTTTAAGCAATATTTTTGACACCAGGGTATATATCATGGAAATGTTAACACCTCACTTTCTAAGGGGTAAATAAGAGCAGAGAGATTTAAAGGAATTGAATGCCATTTGAGTGTTTTCCTAAAATTGATCTGCTTGAGAGTATGCCCAGGTTTATAACTGTACTATTTTCACTTCAGATACAAATACATTTGTTGTTGGTTCTTCATGTCGTTTGACATTACTTGGAAGGAGACAAAAAAATTAAGTACCATTGCCCTAATAATATTGTGTGTGTGTCTGTGTGTGTGTGTGTGTTTATACAGATGTGCATAAGGCTTCTCAATATTTGTATCTTTAAAAGTAAAATATAAGGTTAGATTTGTTGATGAAGCCGGTCTCATTCTAACTGTAAAATACATTAATCCACAGATAGGTGAACTACTTTTAAAGCCCCATTCACTAGATGGCATTCTAAAAAAAATTCCACTTTTCAGGCTTAATAATAACTTATGAAGATTTGCAATATATTAACCTTTAGATTCTTAGATTCTTATAGTCTAAAGGTTAATATATTACAGGATATGAAATCACAGAATATGAAGGAAATTTTAAAATTTCAATATACACAATTTTTTTCCTTAGAGAATCATAATGTAGCTCTTGAGTAAAATTTGTATGAGAGAGGTGGAATGAAAATATGAATTCAAAAAGAGAAAGATAAAAAATTTCCAAATGTTAAGAAATAATTTTTTGATAAATATTTTAAGTTGATAATGACATCTAAAAATATTATAGTGTTTGGATTCCACTAACTCAGTTTTTAAAAGGGATATGGCAACTTTATTTTTAAATGTCAACATTTACAATAATCTATAAATTATATCACTTGTAATGCTTTAACTTATGATGAAAAATTTTAGAACTTGTGGAAAGGGATGCAGAGTTTTGCAAAATTTCTAAGAAATGTAAAAGGGAAAAAATTGAACATGATTGTAATAGAAAATAAACATTTTGCTTTCTGGGTAACTCCTAGGTTTGTGAGTGAGAGCAAAGCACAGAGGTCTAAGATTTCATGACGGCACAATGTATATCCTTAGCTAATCACTACAACAGAATACGGACATGTTTTATGCCTTCTGGGATTAAACTCAATCAACAAATGTATTTTTCAATTAATCTTTTTCAAGTGTTTTCTATGAGACAAGCAATGAGCTGGTAGAACAGAACATGTACTATGTGCTTACCACATTGCCAAAGACTAATGATGAAAATTTATTTAATAAAATAATAAATGACCATAATGGAGTTTTGACGTGGTATTGCTAGCATCAGGATCAATGCAACATGTTATTTTACAGCTTAAGTAATTGCAAAGGTGTAAAAGATCACCTTACTTAGTAAAATGTCCTGCAAATACCACAGTTAAAAGTTTAATGAATACATGATTAAACAAGACAGTAAATAAGATAGAATAGTTGGGGCATTGTATATTTGATAAAGATGAGGGTAAATCTTTATATGATTTTATCATTAATAAATTGAACTGAAAGAATATGAAAATATGAATAATAGCAATGATATCATAAATGGATATACTCTATTTTTTAGAAATATAAATTAATTTTAAATCCCTTAATTATTCATAAAGACCCAAAGTTAAAGTTAAAACCAGGGCCAGACTCAGTGACAGATAGAGATGCACACACACACACACACACACACACAAAAACACACACACACTCAGAGAGAAAGAAAAAGGGAGGGAAATAAAGAGAGAATGAAAATCCAAGTCTTAATGCAAAGTTAAAAAATATACGTTTTTTCAGCATAGGTATCTTAGTGTTTTTCTCTATTTATGTGCAAAATAAAATACTGGTTTATTACTGGTCTATTTTACTAATAAAATACTGGTACTAACACTTTTAAGTGCAACTTAACAGATACACCTATCTCTATCTCCTTTTTACAGTTTATTCTTAAACCTCCATCTATAATATATCTGTATATAAGAATAATCATTACAGCATTTATATCCTTTGGAATATGTAATTTTAGAGGAGAATAATAGGCTCCTAACAAGAAATTAGGTTTTGTCATGTCTTTTTCCTGACATGTAGCTTTAAAGTTAAGAAAGAATAATTGCAGTCATTCAGAGTTACGCACATTTAGTTTTTTGGACAGGAGAAACTGATCTTTAATTTTAGGAGCACGGTGGCCTTGTGGGCTATAGGTTTACTCTTGCCTTAGAGGAAAGCACCAGAAGCCAATCTACATTGTTTAATTTCCTTTGTTGCGAACTACTTGCTCTTTGAAATAAGAAATTGTCCTTAAGGATAAGCTGGACCCAATATAAAGGCTGATGTTCTATAAGATTGTACTTGATGTATGTCAATGGCAGAGGAAGAGATTCCTCACTTACAGCAAAACAAATTACATTTCCCCCTATAGTTGTATGTTTAAATTTCCCTAAAACTTTGCGAGTTGAAAAGAGCTGCCTGGTAAATTTTAACTCAGTTCTTTCATTGTGTATTTTTCTTACTTTATTACAATCCACAATAGCTCTTGCAGTCAGAGTGAATGAGAAAGAGCCAGAAAATTTAAGCATCATAAATATTCAAGACTTTAGGATTAGGCCATTCAGAAGGTTGTATCGCGTCATCGGGAGTAAGATGGATGGACATATGTGTGTGTCAGAGCTTTCATTGCATCCATCTTTGCTGGCAGCTTCAGTGGTTTACACCAGGCTGAACATTAAGTGTCTGGAAAATACGGTGCATGAAAAAAGGAAGGAGAATGGAAAGATGACTAAACTTGTTAAAATTCATAGCCTCAGAATATTGGTTACTAGGTAGGCCTTAGTAACATTGTTAAGTATACATTTATCTTTGGATGTCTCCTCTAAATAAATCTAGATCAAAACTCATCTCCATAACTGCACCATTGCATATCGCTCTCAGGCTGCAGGAGAAGCTTAAGAGCTTTATCTTCTGCCTATCTTTTCCAAGCATGGATCAGACTTGTGACGGGGATGGGAGAAGGACAAAGCCCAGAGAGAATAGGCAGTAGGTGTGGAGGTTGGCTCAAAATGAAAAAGGCTGAGGAGGGTGAGGTAAAAGGAGATTTAGGATCCAGTCACTTCTCCAGGTAGTTGCTAAGAAGTAAACTCTGAGCCCAATGACTCAGGCAAATGTAACACTTTGTGCTACTAAAAGAGCTCATCTCTGTCAAGGCACGCAAACTGATGAAACAAATAACGGTGGGTCAAACCAGAGCCTGAATTAACAGGCCAAGAAAAGCAAGAGATCAGGTTTTGGTGCCAACATCAGAAGATATTAAAAGAGTCTCTGAAGCAACTCAACTCAGGCCCAATCATTTTATGTAGTTCTTCTTGGAGCAAGAATAATTTCATTGGTGTTATATTTCTACCTGTACCTAAGATGAGTAATAGAGAAAAGGATGTGGGGGGGAAGCTGTTAGGTCTAATGTATTTCAGAATCTTCTCTGCAGTTCTGTGTTTCTTGTTTCAAATTCAAGAGAAACTAATGTGCTAGTTGAGTGCAGATGGCTTAAAGTTTTACCTATTTTATAGATTTTCATTTAGAAAGGGTCTGTTGAAAAATAAAACAACAACCAAAAAAAGCATAACGGAAGCCTTACCAATGATTCTCAACTCTGTGTGTCAGATTCAAGTGATGTCTTAATTAGAACTATTTTGCCCATGAGAGACCAAAATCCAATTCACACTTGCTTAATGAAAACAAAACAAACAAACAAACAAAAAAACTATTTTGGCCGGGCGCGGTGGCTCACGCCTGTAACCCCACTTTGGGAGGCCAAGGCGGGCGGATCACAAGGTCAGGAGATTGAAACCATCCTGGCTAACAAGGTGAAACCCCGTCTCTACTAAAAATAGAAAAAATTAGCCGGGCATGGTGGCGGGCGCCTGTAGTCCCAGCTACTGGGAGCCTGAGGCAGGAGAATGGCATGAAGCCGGGAGGCGGAGCTTGCCGTGAGCGGAGATCGTACCACTGCACTCCAGCCTGGGGGACAGAGCGAGAGGTGGCTTCCGAAATGACTTGATACGGTTTTGTTTTTTTTTTTTAATCACGTTATTAATAAATCCTCTTTCTTCACTTCTGGAACCTGCTTTCCTTCATCTGTTTCATTTGTTTCAGTCTCAGGCAGGCTTTTCTCTCCTAGTGGCTCCTA
The DNA here is from genome assembly GCF_003255815.1 of Theropithecus gelada. NCBI lineage: Eukaryota > Metazoa > Chordata > Mammalia > Primates > Cercopithecidae > Theropithecus > Theropithecus gelada. Next base: position 148,088,294 of record NC_037671.1, on the reverse strand, counting down.
TGGGGATCAGAAAGTTGAGGTCAAAATTATTTTACCTTAGCAACTCAGTAGAAGAGCCTGTTCTCTTCCCCAATGTCTCTACAAAAGCATTTGGTTCACTCCCATTAATCTGGATTCAGTAGCATATCCTTGTTGGAGCCAATCAGTTGGACAGAGAGATGAAATACGTACTTTGTCAAGGCCAATGAAATGGGCACCCGTCCTTGGAACCGAAGGGTGGGCTAGCATGGGGAAAAAAGTGGTTCCTAAAATTAAGAGGAATGTTATCAGGAATAATGGATTCTAGCAGGAAAGCCACAAATGTCTACATCATCTAATTTTTGTTTCTAATTCAGAATTCCAGGTTACTTCCCATCTCCGATTTACTAAATAAGAATCTCTAGGGCTCAAGCCTTAAATAGTTGAATTTTTAAAATCTCCACAATGTTATTCTAACTCATAATCAGGGTGAGAGCCATTGCAACCCAAAAGAGTAATTCTAAAAATATGGAATTTTATGCATCCTGAGGCCAGTGAGGGAAACAGTCGAGGATAAGTGAATAACTGCACAATATTTTTACACACAGTGACTAGTGTATGTATATATAAAGCTACTGTTCAAAATCCCAAAACATGAATGATAGGATGCAAACTAAGTTAATATATATATCACTGTCACATTGACCTGAGCCACTGGAATAACTATTGATAGTTGATGCTCATCATCTGAACATATCAAAATTTTAAACATGACTGAGATAAGCTTGAATGAATGCAACAAGGAGGTAATGGTATTTTTTCCCTTTGTGCTGTTAACTGGCTATGGTCAAGTCACTTCAGTGGCTCTCAGTTCTCACACCTGTAAAACAAAACTGCCGGATTTACTGATGTCCAGGTATTTTCTAGCTATGATGTTTGACAATTCTATGATTAAATTGTGATGCCATACATTGATAATTTTTTCAAGAGTTTCATCTGGACTAGAGCTTTGAAATTCAAAGCATGACCCATGGACCAGCAATGTTAGCATCATATGGAACCTATTTAGAATTGCAGTATCTAAGCTCTATCTAGACATAATGAATCAAAATCTGCCTTTTAAGAACCCCAATGACTCATATGCACATTAATATTTGAGAAACATTGATCAAGACAGTAGTTTCACTTTGGACTGTGGTTCTGAAATTACCTGGGAGTTTATTTAAATTGTAGATCTCTAAAAATTTCCTTGCCATGAGAGACAAGTTAATAACATCTGAGTTGTAGCTCAGGAATATGTTTTAAAATCTCCCCAGATAATTCTGATGTACAGACACATCGGTCTTACCTAGCACTTATCATCAAATATGAAACATGCTAACACAGCCAAAATCTTACTCAGATCTCCAAATCTGCAAACTTCACCATTGGTTATCTATAAAATGTATTATTTGCAATAATTTCTACCTGTCTGGTTTATGTACACATGGAAAATGATATATCATTTATAGATGGAGAAAATAAAATTCAAAGAGAAAAATGAATTAAAACAAATTTAATGGCAAAAGTGAGATTAGGTAGATATCATCTTAGTATATTTATTTTTGAAAATTTTTAAGGGTCATTAGTATACAGTGTTGAATCTATTATTTTTTCTTGATAAAGTTCAGCTTATCTTACCAAGTAATCAAACACGATAAAATAAAGATCCAAAATAATTTACATTTATGGGCTTCAACATCTGTGAAAGAAACTGTTCTTAATATCTTCCTATCACTGTATCTGGAGTGGTTGCCCATTTAGTCATACACACATTAGGTGCTTCAAGGGGGAAAGAATATTCCTTTTTATAGTCTTCATCAATGGTGAGTAGTACACTTTTCCCAGAAGTATTTGTTTACCAATCAAACATAAAAAGTATTAGAAAATCAAAGAATATATAGATACGTACAGATAATCTGGAATATTTATTTAAAATATTGATAATTCAGCAAAATAGCTGTGTTTGGCATTATTCAATTAGTCACTAAATAGATAATAAGATTTTCTTGTTCATCTCTTACAATTAATCTTTTGTGCCCTAATAACAATTGGCAGATTCTTACAAATAAAGATTCTATGTTTAAGTGAATAAATAATTTGATTTTTTTAATATTAAAATGGGAAATAATGTAAGAAGGCATTTTATTTTATCATTGCTTGTGAGGTTTCTAGAGCAAACATAATACCATAATACGATGCATTCTTTGAAATACACAACCCTTTTAATAATTTAATAAACAAAACTGTCATCTTAAAAGAATCAGGATGATTGCCTTGGTGACAGAGATTATCCTTTTAACTTCTCAAATCCGTCATTTGAAAATCTTCAATTGATAACATTTTGAATTTATTAACAGTTTGCCATATTAATAGAGAAAAAATTGCATGCTTTAAACTGGCCATGTAAGGTCTTAGGCAAAATTACAAACTATCTATCTACTCAACAGCAAACTCTGGTATGATTGTAAGTAGATCAAAACTATCATAAGCAAAATACATGTAATATAATAAAATAACTTAGAAATATGTCACTACAAAATCAACTCATTCATAGGAATCACTGACACAATCTATTTTCACCAATTTTGATTCCATTGGTTGTTGCTACTACCAGCCTTCTCATTTTGGATACCTGTGGCCTCTCTTCTCAGTTACATGTGGAAATTGAGCTCAGAGACTCTGGGGAAAATGCATTGGCCTGATGATTAGTAACATTGGCACTGTGGCAGACACAGACCTTATGTAAACATTTCGAAAACATTAAACAGCCTAATGAGGAAGAAGAAAAACCAATGAAGTGAATCTTCACTTGGAATTTGTTGAAGTTTTAGAGATTATACTCTTTGAGTAATTGTATGTTCCTATGGGACATTCAGCACATGTCATGGGAACAAGAAAGGTCTCCATTATACTTGAATACTCTTTACTTGGACTACCAAGAGGATCATTAAATCTATCCTTGTCCTCTCAAATGTCCAGCATAAATATACTTAGTAAAGGGCTAAATTTTATAATTTCTGCATATAGAATACCATAAATATAGAGACAAGTGTTATAAGGCAAAATAAAATGTAGATTATCACTGAAAAACCCTAATCAGTAATAAGGAATGCTAGAGAAATGTAATAATATTAAACCTGCAGAACAAAGGAAGAGAAATTTTGTGTCCCTTCCTTTAAGCTCAGTTAAGTAGTATTTTCCATTTTTAAATCTTGCTCCCGATTTTTTTCTGTTGAAATAGTTATATTTTATTAACGTTTTCTTATAGGCATAATATATTCACTTACAGTTTATCTAGTTTTTGTATGAGCATCTATAAGTAAATTTTGAAATAAAGCAATGTTAAAAACATGCTTAATGTCCTTAATTTAACTATAATTTAGCTTTTTAGTGCTCTAGAAAAAACAGTATGAAAAACATTTCTGAAATATAAAAAACTTTGAATTGTTGCAATTGTTTTTCTGTTTTCTCTTTTATTTTTGTATTTATTTTGAGACAGGGTCTTACTCTGTTGCCCAGGCTGAAATGCAGTGTCACCATCATGGCTCACTGCAGCCTCAACCTCCTGGGCTCAAGGGATCCTCCTATCTCAGCCTCCCAAGCAGCCAGACTACAGGTGTGTACCACCACACCCAGCTCATTTTTATTTTATTTATTTATTGTAGAGATGGGGTTTCACCCTGTTGCCCAGGTTGGTCTTCAATTCCTGGATTCAAGCAATCTGGCCACCTCAGCTTTCCAAAGTGCTGGGATTACAGGTGTGAGATACTGCACCTGGCCAATTATTGCAGTTTATAAATACCTTTGGCATATCTTATTTCCATAAGTAGTAAAATCTTGAAACTTTCCCATGTATTTCAAATAGAAATTTAAAATATTTAGAAATGAAATATTTTTTTCAAATTTTCAACTGTAATCATTTTAGTAGTTAAATGGTATTTTGAAAGTTATATCATAAAAACAAGTAAAATATGATCCATCACCACCTTCTAAAATATGCAAGAATTGATAACTCGTAATCATGGTTGAATATTTTTTCAAGTAGTATGCATTTCTCAAGTGTCTAGTATATTCTAGTCATCATGTTAGGCATTGAAAATTTAATGTGGAACAAAATAGACATAATTCTTGCCCTCATCAAATTTAGTTATTTAGTGAGAAAGAGAGACAAGTAATAATAATAGCTGGCATTCACATGATGCTTACTTGACACAAATGATGCTCTAAATGTTTTACATTTTAACTTACTTTAATCCCCATATAATCCTATCTGGTAGATACTACTGTTAATCTTATTTTATGGATGAGGAAATGAAGTTTACACAGCTAGTAAGTATGGAAATCAGATTTGAATAGAGTAGATTGACTCCAGTGTTAATTATCTTCAACATTAAGCTGTATTTTAATGGATGTCAGAGATGCAAATATTTTTGTATAGATCTTTTAATAGTTTTATCTATGTCTACATTTTCCTTTCAAAATGCATATTTTAATTATGTTGGTATATTATAGATTTAAAACATCTTTCAGATGATGATTATTAAAATAATTAAAATAATTCTTTACAGATCATTGGAATCCTGAAATAAAGAATAGTCTAAAAATAAGACTAGTTTTTATTTATTCTCAACAGCATAATAAATTATTATAACTCCTCCTCTGTTTGGCGTTGTACTTTGGAAAAACAGTCTATGTGAGGAAGATATATTTCATTGCTATCGCCGTTGAATGATAAACCATGAAAGTCAGAGTTTAAATTCTCTGAGTTCCTTAATGAAATAAAGTTATAAATGCATTTAAGCCTAGTATGATAATGTTTTCTTTGAATTTCAAAAGCTTTTAGTCTTGAAGTGAGAGATGAATAGTGATAAGAATCTAAGAGGAGATACTACCTTTTCCTCCACTTATCTTCACTCATACCTCCCTACCAGCTGCCAGAGAAGTGTTAGGGCAAAGTCAGGAGTAGTCAAAGAAGTAGAAATACACTTCCTGCATTCTTTGAAATTAATTTGCCCTTCTCTTAAATCCTTCAGTGCCACTGAAACCGTTACTGACACCGGCAACTTTGGTGGAGTACTACTAATTCTTTCTTATTAGGCAAAGCTGCCAGTGACTCAGTAGAACAAAGGGATTTCCCTTGGTCGCCTCCTAACACATTAAGATAATTGTAACTTCTTTTCCCACGTCTTTTTCCCTTCTCCCCTTCTCAAAATTCAAATAGAAACTCATATCTTTAAGAATTTATGGACAGACTCACAGGTGGATTAAGATACTTTGACCTTTGTGCTTTCTGAGATACAAAACATTTTTCAAGATTTGCCAGTTACAAATGTGGCTTATGATTCCAACTAGCATCTGGTGCTGAGACTTAATACCTTTTCAGAGACATTGGACATCCACCTAATTGCAAAGGACACATATGTGGAGGTGAATAATGACTGCCTTGCCTTTCTTCTAAGTCTCTTGTATCCAGGTTTGGTTCAGGTTTAAGTGAACTGGTCCTCAAAAAGTGTCATGATGTTTAAGTAAAGTTTTATGCTATTATCCATTATTTCATGTTATATTAAGTGGAGACATTCACCTATCTTTGCAAATTATTAAATAACCAGAAGCTAGTAACAACATAATATAGAAAACTTAATTTTATTTGAAGATTGTGAGACAATAAATTACCACCTTTAATGACTTGAATCTTTTAAATTTGATTTTCCAATTTATACAAATATAGCCTTAGCTGGAAAGAACAATTGAAGGTAACAAATCAGGCATTGCCTCCTTGTGAGAAAAATATCTTTCCAAAGTCTACGTTAGTAACATGTTACTGAATTGGACAGGAGTTTGAATGGTCATCATTTCCTGGCTAAAGTGTAAGGCGACAGAACTGGCACACCATGTGGAGGCTTTACTGGATTCTTCTGACATCAGATATCCACAGTCAGTGACACCAGTGATGGAATCCAGTCCCCAAAGAAAATGCAAAGTTGCAATAAAATATGCAGAGAAACATTTAATTTCCCCTTAAGTCTGAATCATCAGAAATAATTTTTTGTCTTCCTGAGCAAAGAAATGTAGGTGGATGTATGTCTTTACTAGTTCAGCTGTGTTTATCTATGCTTGCCTCTGTAGAAATATTAATATTTCAGCTAAAAAATAGTCAATAATGTACCTGTAAAACAAAAATCTGCCTATGTAAGTTTGTATACTTTGTTGTGAGCTGTAGAGACTTTACTGTGTGTGTATCTCTTTAAGAATGGGTGACCTCTGTTTACAAGAAAACTGCCTGCATCTGCCCAGAGCAGTGAGGTTGTCTTAGTTTGTTCTAAGGCTGAAGTGCAGAATAAGGAAAATAAAGAATGAGGCTTTACCTGTGAGATTGATCTAAGTTGCAGAACTAGGTAGCATCTACTGTACTTACCACAGAGTAAAAAATAACTGTTCTGAAATAAATTACCATTTTTTCAGTCTAATTTTCCTCTATTCATTTTTATTTTTACTTAAGTAAAGCTTATAATGAAGTGTATCCAACATGCAAGTATTTGCTTTTCACTTTAGAGTTACCTCCCTTTCATGTATTTGGAAAAGGGAGATAATATATTTGCCCCGGCCTTTCCCTTCACCTGAGTGGTGGTCTTGACCCTAGTCTTTTTGAGATTTGTCTTTTGTTGTTGTTGTTGTTCAGGATGGTCCCTAGCTCATTTCAATTACTGCTACTACCTAGCACTCATTCCCTTTGTCAGGATATGACTGAGTACACAAGAGCTAAGAGGAGCAAGGTAGCTCCTGCTAGTACTTCTTTCACCTGTTTTCTGATGTGCAAATTTACACCTACCATGCAGGAAACCCTACTATGATCAACAAGGACTGGCTTTGTAGTCCCCCAAACCACCACCACTCTGGTCCAGTCTTTTCTCCAAAATCTAAGTTAGACTGGGAGATTCGACAGGATTTTTCAGGCAAGGTGGCCTTTAGTACCGGATTCTGTGTAAGAGTCTAACTCACGTCTTATTCTCCCATGTGAGCTCCAGAATCCCTTCTTTATTCTTTTGAATGGTCAACTGATGTCTACGGAAGACACACGTATATACACACACATAGGCACACACCCCTACCTCTACAAAAAATATTATTCTAAATGACAATTTTAAGGCCTCCCCATTACGTGGTGACTGTAGCATTCCATGCATTTTTTCAATTTTAAAAATTTCATGCCATCTCTATATTCCAGTTAATACCTACTAGGAGTAAGGTATGATCTCCTAAACGCAAACTCCCTTAGTATATCCAAAGATCATTATAAATCTTTGATATTTTGCTTGCTTTATGGACCTGAATTAAACAAAGCACCAGTCTTCTTCATAGCATCTGATGGTTTGGAGAGGAGGGAGCAAGCAAAACAGTATTGACAGGAGAGAATATCAAGTTGGTTTTTGCAGTTCATTTGAAATCAATTTGTCTCTGTGGATGACCTAAAGTTATTTATAAAGGTCCTTTGCTCCCCCTGGGATTAGACCTGCATTAGACCTGTCTAGTAGTAATATAATAGGAGCCACATATGTAATTTAAAATTTTCTAGTAGTCACATTTGAAATAGTAAAAAGAAAAATATAAAATTAACTTTAATAATATATCTTATTTAATTCAATGTATCAGTCAGGGATTAAATAGAGAAGTAGAACCAATAGAATATCTTGGAGACAAGGAATTGGCTTACACAAATGTTGGTAACAGGCTACGCATTTTTTAACCCATATGACAGGAAGTCAGGAAGGGAGGATCACAGGCAAGTTGAGCCTAGAAGCTGTCAACCAAAGTTGTCATTCAGAGGCAGAATTTCTCCTTTTGCCCTGGTCAGTCTCAGGCCTGTTTTTAAGGCTTTCCAAAGAAATCAGAGAAGCCCATCCAAATTATACAAAATCTGCAAAATCATCTTACTTAAAGTCAACTAATTAGTGATTTTAATTGCATCTGCAATATACCTGCAAGCAACTCTAGGTTAGTGTTAAATAAAATAAGTTGGGATAATAGCCTAGCCAAATGGAGTGATTAATAAAACCATCACACCCAATATGACCAAAATATCATTTCAAAATGTAGTTCACATAGAAATTATTAATGAGATATTTTACTTATATTTTATTCTAAGTCTTCATAATCTAGTGTATATTTTACACTTATAGCACATCTCAATTTGGATTAACCATATATCATGTCCTTAATATGCACACATGTCTAATGGTTACTGCATTGGATAGTATAGGTCTGGACAGTGATAGTGATTACTCTGGTTATAATGTAAGTTTAGAGCAGTGGTTCTCAACTAGGGTTCATTTTGCCCTATAGGAGACATTTGGCAAAGTCTCCGGACATGTTTCATGGTCAAGACTGGGAGGTGGATATGGGGGCTACTGGCATCTAAAAGGTAGAGGCTAGGAATGCTGCTGAATATCCTAAAATGCACAAAATAGCCCCTCCCCCAAATAATGCTTCACCCAATTCAAAAAGTCAATAGTATTAAGGTAAGAAACCCTGCTGCAGAGTAAAGTTTGGAGACTAGAGAAGAAATAAACAAAATAGTGAGAGAGGCAGGAAGATGGACATTTTCTATATCGTTTGGAGATATTTCCTTGCATTTTGGAGAATTGTTTTCAGAGATAAGAATGAGTGCCTTACCTGTTCATATCTCCATCACCATATTCAAAGTCAGAGTTGAGATAAGAGTTGATTAGTGACCCTGTAAATAGTAAGATGACTGATTAATGAGGAAAATTAGGAAGAAAATCTTCACAATGGTGGTTACCTCCTTAACAGGTGAATGAAAGCTAGTGACTGTCTTTTCTGAAGATATTTAGGGTGTTTATATGGTTGATCTTAATTTAGTAGAGTTTTGGAAAAATTACAAAAATGCAAATGCAAATTTACAAATGGAAAATTTAAAATATGTACAGTAATTAAGACCATCTCAGACCATCTGTGGAATAAAGTTGTGATAAATAAATAAGTAAACCTCATTAGCATTTTTCTAAGAAAAAACATGATATTTAAAATTAAGTCACTTTTAAAAGGTAGTAATCATATTTGTAAACTCTAATCTCAAATTTACTTCTATCCAAATTAACTGCAAATTCAGAATTAACTCCATTTTCTTAGCCTTGGCAATGTATGTATACTGAAGCTAGCAGAATATTGAATGTATTTACTAAAACCTGATGTTTAAAAAAAACGTACGACTAACTTATTCTATGAAATGTGTCATATCTGCTTGCAGTAATTATTGGTTAAATGTAATGCCAAATGCTGATTATAAACATAGCTCAGAGTCAATACTTCTGAGATGTATTTCCTATTAGATAGTTGTTACAGTTCATTTCACAAATTCTTAATTTAATATGTAAAAACTAAATCTTCCTAAATCTAAATGACATTCTTATTAAGGAGTCTTAATTTGTATTGAGAGTAATTGAAATAAAACATAATTATAGTTTGTGACCAATTTTAGCACTGAAAATGGTGACAACATAGCTCTGTCTATTAAATGTTTAAGCTTTTCCAAATGACTCTAATTTTGAGATAACTCCATTTTTTCCCTTATTTCTATAAATAAGTGATTTGTTTAGCAATATGTTACAAAGACTCTTTTAGACTCCAATAAACTTGTTAGTGACTGTATAATAATTTAAACTTTGTGGTAGGTTTATAAAGTTTAGGTCATAGCTATGGCTTAGATTTTATACATTTTCAGAGTTTTAAAATTATAAATTCTATTTTTTCTTAGAAATCCACAAAGATAAGACTGAAAAACAAGAGAAACCTGAAAGGAAAATACAAACTAAAGGTAAATGTTTAATTTTATGGTTATTCTTCATTTAAAGATACATTTTTGTGTATTCATATGGGAGAAAGAAAAATTTTCATGTTTAGTGTTTTTTGTAACATTTTTGAAATTAAATAAGTACATTTACTCCTCAGTTAATTTCAGTTATAAATGTATAAATAACATAAACAATACTTTATAATTGGAATCAAAGTAACTTCAAAATATGTAACAATTTTTTAATTATTTACAATTACTAAGAGAGTAGCTCAAATATATATTGACTTACTGAGGAAATATATTTTTTTCTTTAAGAAGTTACTGTAACAAATCAGAGTTTATTTTTATCTTAACCTGAATTCCTTCTGTCATGCAATATCTTTACAATCTTTGGTGCAGAAATGCAGAGTCATTATATGACCTCATGGCAGAGGTCATATAATGCACAGCTTCAAGAGGTAGATGGACAGTGACAACATGATGGTGAATATCACTTTCAACTGAACTAAATCCGGTTACAGCAATCTTGCAGCAGAAGCATATTAAGAAAGGCCAGCATTGTCTTGCTCATCTTATAAGCATAACTTTTCTGTGGGTGACAGAGATCGTCATAAAACTTTAAAGAAGCTAATAGGAAGCAAGACGTTCAAAAATATATTCTCTAAGCATTCCCAGGTTTTCCCAATGGTCAGTTTCACATGATTTTGAATGAGCCAGGGCAAAAATAAAGATTTCATAATAACTATATTTGTGTAATACAGACAGAAAATAAGATAATTTGTTTCTGAGATAAAAATGGAATTTTATCCAGTGTTTGCTGTGTCATAAACCAGCTAATGCAAAATTATCTGTAGTAAATGCTACAGTTGCAGATAGTAAATTTTCAAATAACAAAAGTACCAATTAAATTATACTAGCATGTGAGTTTATATTAATACAATGCCATGTTGTTGCTGTTGTTTTTAAAATATACTTCATGTACTTCCTTTTTGTGAAGGGCTCAAATCATTCTACAGATATTATGTCTTTAATCCTAATGTTTGAATTCATTCTAGATTGGTCAGCCAATTCTTCAACAATCAGAACTTTGAAGCTCACTCAGTTGAAACCTATTTATATTTGTACTTAGGCAGCTAATGTCTTCTTACTGTTCTCTTTCTCTTTTTTTTGTTCTTAATTCCTTTGGTCATAGAAGTTGGACACAGCTCTTGAGTATGGATTGACTAAGCGAACCATGACTGAACTGGCTCTGTGTTTCTATCTGCTGAAGGTTAAACAGAAACTCAACTGGTTCCACATCATTTGGGTCCCTGCTGTTTTTTTCTTGCAGACTGTGCTATTAATTTAATAACAGTGCTGCTGGAGTGGAGGTAGTAATGCAGATGGCACCATTTGCATTTTGGACCTGGCTATATTAGAATTCTGATGTCAAAGACTTTGAGCAGTGGGCTGTAGAGTAGGTTTATTAAACTAGCAAGTCTTCCATAATTAAAACAGTGAATTTGGCTGAAGTTTAAAATAAATTTCTCAAAGACTGAGCTGGAGATTATTAATCTGAATATATTTCTTAAGTAGACCAAATATGTTTTGTAAAAGTAACTATTTCTCAAGAAAGTGAAAGTAGAGCTTCAGTTGTTCCACATTGAGCTGGAAATCAGAGATAGCTTATTTTTTCCACAGTTTTTCTGTGTGAATATGAACAAAAGATTTCACTTTATTGCTTAGTTTCCTATCTGTAAATGAGGTAAACTAATGCTTGCTTTTTATTCTCAAATAGTTCAGTGAAAATAAATGTTTTGTTTTGCAACTGCTCTTGTATATAGATAAATACTGTTTTCTGTATGCCATATTCCATGTCAGTTATGGTTGTATGTGATAGATAGTTAGGAATTTAAATTATTATCACAGCATTTTCAACCCTTAGAAGAAAAGATATGGTATTTGAAAGGTAGTAGTAGTCTGTGATGATTATAAAAGAGTCAATAAATACTTGAGTGTAAAGATTCATTATGTTCAAAGTGGTGTGTTTGTGGGGAGACAAAAGATTTTTGTTATGGTGGAAGCTAGATCACATTCTATTTCTCTATATATTTTTTTCTCCTTTAAGGGACAATATGATATTCTAAAAGTTTTTAGTAGCATGGAACTCATTGGGAGAGCCTTGGAGTTTACACCTATATAATTTACCCATCAAGTGGGATACAAAAAAAAAAAAACAAAAAACACAAAAAACAACCCCCACACAGAGTGTGTAATCCCACAGATATATATTCCTAAAACAATTCTATATTAATATGCTAACTAATTGATTTTATAGTGTCAAAAAATGAGTTTCAATTCTGACTCCTTTTCTATAAAAATTACTTACTTTTATAGGCATCCACATTAAGAAATTTTAATTTATCATATCAAGCTAACTTATTTCTACTTTGTCCCTCTGTTTATTTTGTTTGATATTTTCCTCAGGGAAGAATGCAGCAGTGTATGGAGCTAAAGAATATGCCTTTTAAATGATAACCAGGCAATGAGTACTTATTATGGTTTTAGGGCATAAGTTTTGACATGTTAGTTAAGGTTTACCTTGAACTAAATTAACCTTGGATTTTTTCCTCATAAAAGAGGTAGAAATTTATTTTATTTTATAAATATAATCAGAATACTGTATGTATGTGTGACCTTGTATTGAATGTATATAGTAATATAGCGGAACATTGCATTTGCTTAGAAGAATTTTTTGGGTTACCAAATATCATTAACTAAATTGTGACTCATATAAATGGTCCTGGGGAACAGGCAGAATGAGTTAACAGCAATGGAATAGTTGTGAGTACCAAGCAGAGCGCTCTAGTACAAGTTACCTACAAGAACGCACAAGATTCCACATTAGGGTGATGGTTTCAAATTAAAGTTTTTGTAGGTCAAAATGATCTTGCAGAATACAATCATATTTAAAGCTATATCCAACAATGGATACCCATGGTTAGATGTAGGTCCACATGTTAAATGATAAGAAATGTTAACCAGTCTTCTCTAGCTGTCAACAGTCTGAGGATCCTTTGTAATCATAAATAACTCTGCCCACAGGTGTTTTAAATAAGAAGATAGATACAGACTAATTGCAGAGAATTAGAGAGACTGTTATTTGTCATACATAAAAGGTTCCAGTCATGATTATTAAAGAACATTTCCTTTACCCATGGTAAATACTCAGATATTCTAATAAATAAATAAACTAAGAGCACAGGGTATGATTTTCATAAAGGGTGATATTACCATAACTTTTCTTACTTTTAGAAGGTCTTTAATTAAATTATCTGGGTTAGAATCCAAATTTGACAACTTCTGGCTATCTGTCTTCGGGCAAGATAATTAATCTTTATTTGCCTTTATTTCCTCATCTGTAAAATGGGTATAATAGGGTTGTCATAAGGATTAAATAATTATGAAATGTATATATGAAATTCTTGAAAGAATTATTGACTAATTTTAAACAGTAGCTATCAGCTAATTAATGAATCATCTTAACCACCTCTAATTGGATAAGTGAGGTCTCTTGTAGGTTTGTTATCTGAATTCCTTTTTTTCTCTATCTTTAGTATCATTTGATATCTGTCTGATCATAGGCTGAACAAATATAAGATATGTCATCCCAAGTTCCTGTAACACAACACTAAACTACCTTTACTGCCCTGTCAGTTCTATATTTGTGGTTCCCTTCTTAAAAAATTAATATTGTATGAGTGTTTATCTACTATGGACCAAATACTGTATATAATTTTTTATGTCTAGTATTTCACTTAATCTTCATAGAACAATCTAGCATCGTAGATATAATTCCATTTAAACTAAGAATACGTAGGTTTAGCTGGACTCAATCATTATGTCAAGTTTAGTAATTTGTAGAGCGACATTTTTGCCTGTTATCTCTAACATAAGAACATGTGGTTTTTCCACTACATCCTATATCCAATTTTCTTTTTTCTTTTTGTTCTTTGGTGCCTGCTGAGACTGTAGCACCAGAATTTGTTCATAGCCATAGGATCTAGAATTTGTCTCTGAAACCCTGTGGTTAGGACCTCGCTTCCTGCTGGTTGACCTCACTGATCTGCTTGCATTTGCACATATCTACCAGTTCCTAGATACCATCTCTGTTCCCTTTCCATCAGTCTGTGTGCCATGTAGCCTGGTGTGGGCTTACCTAATTCTAATAGCTTACCTGTAGAGCAGACACCATATAAAAGATGTATAGACTGTATGCACCTTTAAATCTCCTTTCCACTATTTTCAGTCTTAACACAACTGAGAAATGAGATGTGGCAGTACTTATCTCGGTAGACAGGTCAGATGGCTTGTCATAGGTGTACTAGTTTTCTATGGCTGTTGTAACAAATTACCACAAACTGGGCCCACCTGAATAACCCAAGATAATCTCACCATCTCAAGATCCTTGACTTAATCATGTTGCAAAATCATGTTGCAAATATATATATATATATATATATATATATATATATATAGACACACACACACAGACACACACATATATCTATTATATATATATTATATATTTGTGTGTGTGTATATATGTATAAAACATTCACAGATTCCAGAAAGTAGGATGTAGCCATGTTTTAGAGGGCTATAATTTAGCCTATTACACTGTTTTTTCAATAAATAAACTTCAAATCACCAGATCTAATTACTTAAACAGCATCCTGGAGTCAAAGGATTAATTAAAGGCACCATTTAGAAAGGAATCTTGACAAGCATGCATGCCAGTCAGAGTTTAGAGGGACTGATAATTAAATACAAAAATACAAGTTTTAAAAAAACGTTTTAGATTCAAGCGATACATGCACATGTTTGTTACTTGGGTATGTTGCATAATGATGGGAATTGAACTTTTCTAGTACAACCATCACCCAAATATTCAGCATAATACTCAATAGGTAATTTTTCAAGCCTCAGTCCCCATTCTAATCTCCCCCATTTTGGGATCCCTAGTGTCTGTTATTTCCATCTTTATTTCCATGTGTACCCATTGTAAGTGAGAACATGCAATATTTGATTTGATTTTCTATTTCTGAGTTAGTTCACTTAGGATAATGGCCTCCCACTCTATCCATGTTGCTCCAGAGGACATAATTCCATTCCTTTTTTAATGACTGCATAGTATTTCAGTATTCCATGGTATATATATATATATCATATTTTCTTTACCCAATCATCCACTGATGGATGCTTAGGTTGGTTCCATGACTTTGCTACTGTGAATAGTGCTGTGATCAACATGTGAGTACAGGTGTCTGTTTTATATAACAATTTTTTTTTCCTTTGAGCAGATACCTCATAGTGGCATTGCTGGGTCAAATGGTAGTTTTATATTTAGTTCTTTGAGATAGCCCCATACTGTTTTCCATAGAAGTTGAACAAATTTACATTGCAACTAACAATGTATAAGTGTTCCCTATTTTATGCATCCATGACATCGTTTTTTTGACTTTTTAATAGTAATAATTCTGAATGTGTAAGATGATATCTCACTGTGGCTGTGAGTTGCATTTCTCTGATGATTACTGATGTTGAGCAATTTTTATGTTTGTGAATAGAAAGATAAAAGTATTTAAAGACAGAAATCACAAAATGGCAAATATTACCAAGTTTACAGTCATGGTAGAAAAATAGCATTATCACAAAGACTTTTGCATATCTTCAGATATCAACATAGCAAAAGTAAAACGTAAAGTTACTATGCTTATGGATCACAGGTTTATGAAAATTTCTGAAATTTCAAAATTTCATTATTTGGGAGACCAGAACAAGTCAGAATAACTACTATTTTTGCTTTTTCCTTAGGCAGCAAGATGAGTTCTTTTGTTTTTTTGGTGGTTTTAAAATTTTGTTTTGTTTTTGTTTTGCTTTTCTTACTATATGTGAAGAGCTTAGTCACATTGACAATAGGATACAGTTTATGTATGACCAATGTAGTGTCATCATTCCCTTAAGATATTATAAATTCCTCATTAAAAATGCATCTTTAATGTGCACATATCTTAAACAAAATCTTAAGAATGTCTTGAATATCCTGAGTTTTTTCTTAATTGGATAATCCCTTAGTATTTCATTTAAGCCATCAACTAATTTAGGAGCCCATGTGGTTCATTAATTTTGATATTTGAAAAGTCTGAAGGTATAGAATATAAAAAGTCTCTGAGCCTTCTTATAAAATTCCCACCTGACTTTACACAGGTAACTAAAAGACTTCTTTCATCTAATATATTCAAGCCCATATTAACATCTGTTGCAGAAAATGTCTTCACCTGTCTGTATTCTTTGTCCTAATAACTGACATCACTGTCCACCCAAATTATTCAGGCTAAATATCTAGGAGCTGTTGTTGTCAGGGGTGGTACTCAACCCCGACTGCAGTTTAGATCACCAGGATAGCTTTTAAAAATATATATCCATGTGCAGACTCCATCCTGGGGCCATTAATGTTTGGGAAGTAATGCCGGGGTTTGAACATAGCTGCCCTAATGATTCAAATGAGTAGCCAGAGTTAGAATCACTGTCTGCTGAACTCATGACTTAGAGTTCAAGTATATCCCACGGTGGTTTCTTTTGATGAGCCAGTGTTTTAGATAACGAGCAACTGGATGCCTTTAAGTAGAACCTGCACCCTCTGTTTACCACAGTCTCCACCACTCCCTCTTTCACCATTGGGGTACATGTTAATTTACCTGCCTCATCTATGAAGGCATTTGAATTTTAGTTCCTGCCATAGACTTCTTGTTCTCTTTCAACGCCAAAGCTTGTCCCTGTCATAGACCTCTTGGTATCTCAACACTAGAGCTCAATATATTTGGCTCCTCTTTACTATAGTTTAGTCTACTTTCTCTCTTCTCAAACCGCTATCTTCTCCACAATCATCTCTCAATTAAATTGTGACAGTGACTTCTTAACTAATTTCCCAGCATTAACCCCTCAGGTCCATGCTAATCCAGTCACTTATGGGCTTAAATCCATTTGTTGGTGCCCCAGTGCTAAGAGATAAAAGTGACATTTTCTAACCTGGCTTATAAAACCTTCCTCATACGATCACTGCTACCCCTACAATGTTCCAGCTTCGTAGTTTATCACGTCTTCCCTGTTCTGCTACCTCCTTACCAAGCTTTCCCACAGATACAACCTCCTCCTCCCCGCTACCCTTAGCACTACAGACCCCACTGATGCCCCCTGTACTGCAGGCAGGCTGAGCTGTTGAGTAGTCCCTAGGCAGGCATTGTCACTGTCTCATAACTGTGCGCTTTTGTATGTTCTCTTCTCTCCAGCCGTCAGGCCCTTCCTGTGCAGTCCCTCTGCAAAAGCCTGCTTATTTCTTTGATTCTCATATGGAATATCAGTTCCTGTAAGAAGTCCTCACTGCTGTTCTTCACTGGGGACATTTAAGCACTTTGTCCATGCTGTTACACCCCAGCTTTTGCTCTTCCAAGTACTTTGACAACATATTTTAATTGTGGGTGTATGTCGATCTAAGTAACTGAGGGAGGGAACTATGTTTGTCTTCATGTATGTTCTAGGTCAGCTTTGCCACGCCCTTTTATGATTCTGTTTCCTTATGCATGAACAAAGGGATACGGGCTCATAGTCTCTCAGGTTTTCCCCAGCTCTGAATGTGTGTGCTTATATCAAATTAAAAATCACTCTAACATCTAACAGAGTACTCAACACACTCAATAAATATTGAAATAATGATTTAATTTGTGAATGAAGTATTCTTCTATTTTGCTACTCTCTGCTGGATTACTACAGAAAACTTTGCATTTGACATTCCAACAGACAACTTTCCACTTAGCTTTAATTAAGCCATTGTAATTTAAGTTGAATTTATGTGGTTAATGGTAACAAACAATTTCATAGTAAAACAAAAACTTTCTGTAATATATAATCTAAAAACACCCACACTGAAACAACAAAAATTATAATAATACAGATAAATATGGATGATTTGGAAAATGAAAAAAAAAAGAAAAAAGAAAAAAGGTACCGCACCCCCACAATCCAATTATCTGGAGAAAAACAGTAATGTATTTCTAATTTTCCTCTAGCTTTCCCCACCCCATGTAGTTGTTTATTGTATATTGCCTTATTTTTTGCAATCGTGAGTTTTATTGGTGATATTAGATAAGATTTGGGCTTCTATTTAACTAATAAACATGTCAATTTACTTGTAGAACAGAACAAATCAGAAAAGACAGGAACCCGGTGGTAAACATATAACTAAATATGTGAACTTTTTCCGAGAAGGCTCCTAGACCATAGGACGGCCTGGTAGGCAGGCAGAACAGTAGGTTTCTGCTACATCCACCTGTATTGTCAGGTGGTTGGGTGAACAAGTGACCTCAAAAAAGGAAAAGTTTACTTAACAGAAATGTATACTGGACAGACAGTGTTTGGTTAGCTTCAGAGTGGGCTAGACAGTGGGAATAGGGTGTATTCTGACAGGCAGATAGTGTGAATGGAAAAAGTGGCCACAGTCACTAGGTGAGAATACACATTCACTTATTCACAGTACCTACTTTGTACCAAACACCATACTGGACACTACAAATTCCATGATGAATGAGATCCAGTTAATGATAAATTTGAAAAAGTAAATACACAACTATACCACTGTGTAGTAAGTACTTCACAGAGATGTCCTGGAGGAGAGACATAGTTTGGGGTTTGGCAACCTCCATTGTTGAGTAAGTCTGACTGCAGTTTTCTGGAAGGACCTCAGAGGAGTTAGTGGTTTGTGGTTCAGGTGTGCACTCTGAAACTTAACAGGGAAGACACAAAAGCTAAGCTGAGGTCAGTCGTCAAGGAACCAGGTGGGAACTTGGTTCAATGGCTGCAACAGAAGTCTAATTATTACTATTATTACCAGCATTAGACTTAATATTACCTTATTGAGACTAGAAGTCCAAAGTCAAGGTTTCCACAGGATGAGTTTTTTCTGAGGACTGTGATGGAGAATCTGTTCTATGCCTCTCTCCTGGCCTCTGGAGGATTGTGGGCAAGCTTTCGGGCCTTATAGATGAAGTTCTCCAATTCCTGCCTTCATCTTCAAATGATGCTCTCCCTGTGTCTCTGTCTTTTCACAGGATATGCATTCCCTCTGTGCATATCCTTCATTGTGCCCAAATTTCCCTTTTTATAACGACATCAGTCCTATTGGATTAGGGACTAGCCTCATGACTTAAACTTGGATTGTCTCTGTAAAAACCTTATTTCCAAATAAAGTCACATTCTTAGGTTCTGGGGGTAATGACTTCAACATAGATTTTTGGGGATACACAATTCAACCCATAACAATATGACATGCACAAAAAAAAAAAAATCAAAAGGAGTTTTTAAAAAGGGTGATTCAGAATAATAACACTGATTTGTCTAGAACTCCTTCAGTTTTTGGGAAACAAATTGCAACATTGGAATCATAGGCTGACAAGGGATTTAGCTGATGGTGAGGCTGAAAAGTCAAAATGTAATCAAATACATTAAAATGTGTTTAAATATCCTGAACCCTCTTATAAAAATGCTCTTAAAGCCCACAAATTCATTTAGTCATCCTCTACTGTATAAACTTTTACTTTTGTCTTCTCTTAGCTGCACTTAATTAACTCCTTAGAGTACAAAATATATTTTCTTTCCCTGTCTGGCAATCATGAAAAATAAACCTGGACAAGAAAGCCAGAAGAGTGTACACAAAGCTACGCATCACAGTGTCCATAGTGAATGTTCACTTATGAGAAAGCGATTGCAGTTCTTACTATGGCTATGTAGCCCCAGGAGAAGAGGAAATTGTTCATACAATTAAATTGAATTTGAAAATAAAACTAATATTTTAGAATTATAAAATATCTTTTGTGATTTAATGCATAAGTATCAGATTAGTTTTACAACTTTGGGTAATTTGCCAAATCTTCACTTTAATAGGTAAATGAAAGTACTTTTATTATGAAAAAGAAGTATGTACACTATTGGAAGGTAGATCACAGACAATGTGCTTGGAGAATTCTATCAGCACAATTTGGCTCATGAGAACAAGTTTACAGTCTGCACAGAACCTGGGACGGACATAACAGTGTAGTTTTGAAGGAAGAGTACTGTTTTAGCAATTAGATAACTACATTCTTTTCCTGGTCTGTCATGGACTGTTATGAGCATGTTTTCTTATCCGTGGACAAAGAAGTTCAGGGTAGTTACCTCTTATATTCCTATCAGCTCCAAAATTACATGCTTGTATTAAAGTTAAAATAATAAATTCTTCCTTTAGGAAAAATGGATAATGTAATATTTAAGAAGATTTTTAACTCAATATTGCATTTCTATGGAGTTTATGATTATCTCTTAAAAAGCATCGAGATCATCTTGCCTTTCCACGGAACTGAACTTCTACAAATTAGCTACCCAAAATAAAAAAGAAACATACACACAAAGACATACACACTAACCAAAAGATCTGGCCTTATCATTTAATGGTGGCTAAAACGGAATTTTTTTAAGGGTTTAAGATGAATTTGTATCATGCTCTTTCATAAAACATTACAAATTAGAATATAAATACATATGAATTTTATGAAGCTGTTTGCAATGTTCACCCACTTAAAGTCTGTAGACTATTTTAGCACTAATACCTACCAAAAAAGCACAAGAAATGTGAAAATGAGAGGATCCTCAAAGTATTTTTTTGTTGTTGTTAATAATGAAAAGGTGTAATGCTTACCTGCTTATTCCTCTGATTTTTTTTTTTTTTTTTTTTTTTTTTGCGGTTGGGTATTTAAGATTAGTCCTATACAATAGTCTAAAGTTAAGTATGTTCTAGAGTTTGGTTAAATTTATTTGTTAGCCATCAATTGAAGAATGTAGTAGCCTATACTAATCAGTACTTTAAAAATATTGGCATTACAATTTTTGATTTTCAAGCTAAGAACAGGAAGATTAAGTAAAGAACTCTGACAACCTGGCTCTCATTATCTCTCATTATTTGACCCCAAGAGACTGTTTTTCCCTGTGGGAAAAAAAAAAACAAAAAAAAAACAGGGTCAGGCAGATTATGAGCTCTGATATACCTGAGAAAAAGACATAGTCTGCCTGGCAACTACCAGGGTCAAAAGCAAAAGCACAGAGCACAGCTTGGGGAGGGCTGGAAAAGGGCCAGATGGGAGGGTGAGAGATGTGCTTGGGTCCAGTTGAGCTGAATGTTCTGGTCAGAGAAAGGTCAGAGTCTGGGCAAGGGTAGGAACAGCAGGACCGTGCCAACTCAGATGCCAGACATCAGCGCCATTCCAACTGGTGGATTCCATTTGTTTTTAATTATCAGCATACCAAAGGGACTTTTGTTTCTTGTAAATAAGGATGACAAACAAATTAAACTCTAGCAGGTGCAAGAAGCTTATTCCGTCCTGAGCTAAAAACTGTGCTGGCTAAGCTATAACTTGCCAAACAGGGCTGGTGACAAGGAAGTACTCTTCTTCCATATGAAATCTCCTGGTTGTGGGCTCTAAGCAAAGAGACGCTCAAACAAATGCAGCTGTTGTATCAGGTGATTTTTATTTTAGAGTTTTATTAATCAGGGCAGTTGCTGATTGTTGCATTGCTGTGTTGAAAGTCGTTTCACAACTTGGTATTTGAGCACAGTCTTGCCAAAGTTTGTAGTTTCTGTCCAAGAAGCTTCGGTGGCCGTCTGCCATTATGAAAAGCTCCCTAGGGCCCAAGGGTCAAGCTGCTTCACTACGAAGTGTTGTGATGCCATTTCTGAGGGGGATAATAAAATGCTAGCATACAGTACAGGGTCTGTAAATCAACACTTCAACTGGGAGGAACTAGATTTCTCTCTAGGGTAACAGGAATGAGGCATGAATATGCTAATTTGAGTCCGAATTCAGTCCCTTTGCTCTTTTGATTTTGCGTTAATTCTCCCGTTTATGCCTATGCACACGTCAATCTGAAAATCCTTTAGTGGAATGGACAACCAGCTGTCCAAGGTGGGTGAGTCCTCATTTCTTACAGAGGCAGAGACAGAGATTAGGTGTTCCCCTGGGAGGTCTTTCCAATCAGGGCTCTGAAAGCACAGCTTATCTCACACAAACTTGGGTCCCCCCAGAGAAGCTTTAAAAGAAGCTTTGTTTTTGCCAAAATTTTCTCTTGGTTTTCTGCTTAATTAATAGGGATTCAAAGGAACCAAAATAAACCGTTTGTGGTCAGTATGAATAGTGATTTCCTCACCTTATTTTGTGAGTTATTTATATTGAACTTAGTAGCTCAGAAACAACTAAAAGAACCGTTAGATGTGGGAACAAAAAATCTCAATGTTCTAAGGTGAGTTTTTTCTCCTTTTTCTCAATAGGTTTTAATTATTTGAGAAATTTTAATGAGTTGTCAAAAATTCACATAATTGGAAGCAAGCAGTGTCTATTATAGCTCTACCACATCATCCATAAATAGAATTTAACTAGACAATACAACTAGCTCTTAGAATATTTTAGAATTTCACTTATTCAAAAATATTACAGAGTCCACTATGTGACTGAGATCTTGTGATGACCTGGAAATGTAAAATAATAATAATAATAAATATGGTGTAGCCCCAAAGGATTTCATTTACGGAGTAGTTAGAAATGTTAACAATATCAATATTATTATTAAATTCCTGAAACATAATTATGTATATGGTGCAATTGGTGTATGGAATAAGTAGAGATCAAAGAAAATGTTACAGAGGAGACATTTGAACCAAGATGAAAGAGTGCATGGAATAGGGAAAGGAAAATGAATAAATGTGGGTGTGGTAATTCTAGGTGGAAGACACCCACAGGCAGAGACACAGAGACATCATGAGGGCACATGGTGTGCTTGTGGAGCTACTAGCATTTAGTTATAACTAGAGTATAAAGTTCAAGGAGAAATTCTTTGCAGATGACATTGGGTTGGTAAACACGGGATGGTAAGCAAATGTCAGATCACTAGAGCAGTAAAATATTTTTATTTTGATATAGCATCCACTATGTGACAGATATCATGCTAAGCAGTGAGGAGGCACAAACATTTGTAACAGAGGAGTGAATGATATCGGATTTTCATGTTAGAAAGGTTAATATGAGACATAAAAATCTAAAATCTAAAAGTTCAAAAGAGAAGTCAGGATATTATAATATTATGATAGGTAAAATAATATGCCCAAAAGAGACATCCTGCTTCAACTGCTGAACTGGAAATTGTTCTCTTCCCCTTTGCCCTCCTAATCTCTTACTAGGCTAATTTCTTCTCATTTCTCATACTCTTAAATGTCATTTCTACCAAGGACTCCTCCCTTAACAAACAGATTAGATTAGGTCATTTTATACATCAACATTCCACATTGTATTTTTTCTTCATAGCAATTTGACTCCCTGCAATTACCTACCTTTATAATTATTTGCTTAGCATCCACTAATCATTAGTTTATTGACATCATGGCGACAGGAATGAACTCTATCTTGTTGAGGAGAGTCTTTAGCACATAGCAGGTGTTCTTTCTATATTCTTGCGTAAATAAGTGATAGTTAAGGAGAATAATATTGGATAAAAGAAAACAAGTAAGAGGAATATTAAAAAGGCATGACTGAAAGAGCTTGGTGAATGAATGAAAAGGAAAAATAAAAGAGAAAGACAAATTGGGATGAGTCTCATGTTTCTAGCATGGATAATGAATAAGAATTATGACTAAGGTATGGGGTAAGATTATGACTTAAATTTTAGTCTTGTAATAATTGATGAGATCACTGCTCATATTAAGTTAAATTTTATTTTTGCTGAAAAGATTTGGTATTTTCTAGTCTTATTCCAGTATATATTTTAAAACATCTAGTGTGGAGTGTTTCTGTATAAGATTAATACATACTATTTAGGTTGATTGTTCTCTGCTTCAAGATCAGAAAATTATCTCTCTATATTTTCATCCTCATATTTCTGGCATTCATCCAATATCAAAGCCAGGCTCCTTTGGCATATAGCATGATATTTTTTTAAATTGTCCAATTATTTCAATTAAGGATTTGGAAAAGCTGACGGGTATTATTATCTTTGCAATCAAACTTGGTTTAGGTACTAGTTTGTGCTTGGAGGATATGAAATAAAAATAGAAATAAGAAATAAATCTATAATTATCTTGAAGTTTAAACCTCTAACTACATAAAATCTCAATCCAGTTAAAGAAAGATTTCTAAAAGTAGCAGGTAAGTTTTTGACATCAAAAACTGCCATGCAAGCATCTCCTCATTTATTCCTGTTATTTAGATGAAAACTATTTATCTGTGTCTTTTCAGTTACACACAAAGAAAAAGAAAAAGTAAGAGAAAAAGAAAAACCTGAAAAGAAAGGTATGAAGTTATTTTTATTACTGTTTTAACACACCGATTCCTTTCCCATTGACTTCCTACTCTTTACATTCAGATTTTAGATGACCACGCAGTTTTACAAATTAAATTAGGATTATTTTTCTCTGACTAGAATCTGAAAAAAGGAATTTCTGAATTGAGATAAATACTTAAGGCTGTTGAACTCAGTTACCACTTTACTTTCCAGAAATGTTGTGTCAGTTTTTCCTCTGGCAGTTTTCAGACTACCTTAGACAGCAATGAGGATACTGTATCAGAAGTACTTGTCAGTTTGATAGCTAAGAAAGTAGATGTCATTATTGTAACTTGCATATTTTGATTATCTATTAGATTGCTTTAATTTCTAATTGTTATTAATT
The DNA here is from genome assembly GCF_003255815.1 of Theropithecus gelada. Lineage (NCBI taxonomy): Eukaryota > Metazoa > Chordata > Mammalia > Primates > Cercopithecidae > Theropithecus > Theropithecus gelada. The sequence goes on along the minus strand of NC_037671.1, from coordinate 148,063,704 downwards.
TATGTAGAATAGATAATAAGATCTAATTGCTCTACACATAAAGATACTTTGTGAAAACCTTCCTCTTACCTTGCTCCCAGCCTACTGATTCCCATATCATGCCAAACCCACATACTCACGGTAAAACACTCTGTAAATTTTACATGCATCCTTCCAGAGCTTTATTGTGTGTTTTCCAGATAGTACATGTTATTTTCCTGCTATTTTTACACAAAATCTAATATGTCCTATAACCTGACTTTTACAATTTAACAATACATCCTGAAATATTTTCATATCACTAAATATTGTTCTCATTCTCTTTAAAAAGCTGCATAGTGTTTAAATGAGAATGTTCTTCCTCTGTATTTTTTCCTGCTAATCTAGTTAATTGTTAAAGTTAATTTTATTCTTTATTTTATTCATTAAGTTCTTCAGTTCTAGGATTTCTGTTTGGGTCTTTCTTATGATATTTATCTGTTTACTGAATTTCATGTTCAGATCATGAATTATTTTTCTCCTTCCTTTGTATTTTTTGTGTTCTCTTTATTTCTCTCTGAGTTTCCTCATGATTATTATTTTGGAAGGCATTTCATAGATTTCCCTTTTTTGGAGGCCTGTTACTGGAGTGTTATTGTGTTCCTTTGAAGGTATCATGTTTTCTTAGTTTTTCTTTCTTCTTTTAAAATTTTACTTTAAATTCTGGGATACATATCCAGGTTTGTTACATAGGTGTACATGTGCCATGATGGTTTGCTGCACCTATCAACCTGTCACCTAGATTTTAAGCCGGGCATGCATTAGGTATTTGTCCTAATGCTCTCCCTCCCCTTGCCCCCAACCCCCTGACAAGCCCCACTGTGTGATGTTACTCCTGAGTCCATGTGTTCTCCTTGTTTAACTCCCACTTATGAGTGAGAACATGCAGTGTTTGGTTTTCTGTTCCTGTGTTAGTTTGCTGAGAATGATGGCTTCCAGCTTCATCTATGTCTCTGCAAAGTATTTTTAACCTCTTACTATTTATAAGTTGAAAGATTCAAATATGGTTTTTAGCGATGTATATACCATGTGTAACTGTTCATACTCACTGCCCATTTCTCCAAATGATATGTGTGTGTGTGTGTGTGTGTGTGTGTGTGTGTGTTGGATATGTATACCCCTTCGTCTATAACTTATTTTCAAATATTTTTCTGACTTTGTTTTACAGTTAATCTTATGCTTTCTGTCTTTGTGAACGGACATGTGTGAGTTCATATATGTGTGTATGCATGTATGCATATGTTTAGATTCTTGAATTTTTAGGTGGTTAGATATGCTGATATTTTCTTGTGGTGTTTCTGGCTTTGAATCTTCATTCAATAATTAATTCAATAGCCACTAATATTTTCCTCAAGTTGAAAAAAGATTTTGTTTTTGTTTTTGTTTGTTTTGAGACAGAGTCTCACTCTGCCACCCAGACTGGAGTTCAGTGGTGCAATCTCAGCTCACTGGAACCTCTGCCTCCAGGGTTCAAGAGATTCTCATGCCTCAGCAGCTCTGGTAGCTAGAACTACAGACATGTGCCACTACACACTACACCTGGCTAATTTTTGTATTTTTAGTAGAAATGGGGTTTTGCCATGTTGGCCAGGCTGGTCTCGAACTCCTGACCTCAAGTGATCTGCTCACCTCAGCCTCCCAAAGTGCTGGGATTACAGGTGTGAACCACAGTGCCCATCCAAAAAAGACTGTTTCCTATTTTAAATGAACGTTAATTCCTCAAAAATCCATCTCAATGTATGATGTGAAGTAAAATTCTAACTTAATTTTTGCCATTGTTTTACGGTGGATTGTGTCTAGGATAACCGGGCCAGATTTCAGCTGATTTATGCATCCAGAGTATGCATAGTCTGCTGAAGTTTTTGTTTTGTTAAACACTCCAGTTAGGTAGAACACATTATGACATTTAGGAATCAGATCAGTTGAAATACGTTTCAATATTTTTTATGGTATATTTACACTTAAAAATACCAAAATCCCACAAATCACCGCTAAAAATCTTACTCATGTAACCAAATACCACCTGTACCCCAATAACCTACAGAAAAAAGAAGAAAATTTCAATTAAATAGTTGTTGTTTTCTTCATGTTTATTTTCTTATTTTCTTATCATGTTTTCTTCATGTTCAATTTCCATGAACTTCAATACAACCATCTCCTTTCTCTGTTCTAGAAATAGGTGACCTTTTCTTGTCTGCTATTGGGTTAAGCAGAATTATTAGCACTAGGTTCTGTGTATTCTGACTTAATGAAATAATCTGCTATTCCTTGTGATTTTTTTTTTCAAACTTCACAGTAGCTAAATGTTTTCTATTAAAAAAAGAAGTTAGGAATTTTTGCCCTTAAATTATAAGTGCTGCAGAAAAATGTATTCAAATTGAAAAGCAGAAATAAAATGCTACATTGTAAGTGCTCTTTTATTTACCTTATGCCAATTAAAAGATGTTTACTTTTTAGAAGATATGTTATTATAATGTAATCCTGTGACCTTATGTGTCTAGTGCCTTGCTTAGCCTAGCATAATGCTCCTTTTGTTAACATTGTCTAATATATTATGCATAATCCCAAGTGGTAGTGTAGGTGGCTGTGAGCAGGCCTGAGTGGTGGAGAGGCTGAAACTCTGGAGGAGGAGGCACTTGGGCTCTCAGCAACTCTGCATCTGTCAGGGACACTGGTCTTCAACTGAACATTAGGCTTTCTAAGGCTTAAATCATCTCTCCAAGATTCTGGAGGACACTATTCAACAACTGTATTTAAAAATAATAGATTTTTGAGTACATATTTTAAACATTTCTTGATGATGTAAGTAAAGCTGATGTACATTCTTACTATTCTTGTTATACGTTGGAGAAATGGAAATCTGTGGAACTAATTTTTTCTCTAGTAATCAATACATATACTTTATCAACTGTCCAATTAAATCTCATATTTTACTACTTAATTTTCATAGTTTATTTAATTACCATTGTTATTCTTGAAAAAGTAGTATGTAAATATTGAAAAAATGTATGATTATTTGGTAATCTACCAAATGACACAATTTAATTGAAATTTAAAAATAAACATAATGATATATTTTTTGACAAATTCTTATAAAAAATTTTCCCTCTCAGTTTGTCTTCCCTGAAAGCTTTATCTATTTGCAATAATGACTTGAAAAAGAGTGGATCTGATTTTCAAAAAGCTAAATCTTAATGCCTAGACTTTTACATTGAATTCTATACAACTGTTATTACATTGGTAACTCTTTATTTCTGAATTAGACTTATTAATGTCATAAATTTTCAAAATATTACATATTAGGTTTTAGCACTTATGAAGCTGAGGTCAAAAGAAAGCTTGGTTTTGAAATCTATTAAAACTGTGTACTAATGTAAAATTTTCTGTTTAAGCAACTCACAAGGAAAAAATTGAGAAAAAAGAAAAACCAGAAACAAAGACAGTGGCAAAAGGTAACTTTTCAATTTATTATTTCCATAATTAAATTCTTTTTACTTTGAAAGATTAATTTTTGGGTAACAGATAGTTGGATATTTGTAAACTTTTATCATTTTATTTACATTAAAAAGTTAATTTGGTCTTACATTTAAAATTTAATATCTAAAATAATAATTAAACTGAACAATTACTAGAGAATCTCAAAATGTGAGAGGAAAATGAAGAGCTTCATCATATGTGGTAGACAGAATTTTGAGCCCCATGACCCTCATTCACCCCTTGGTGTCATCCCTGTGGCTATGTTATATTACATGTAAAAAAAAAAATTGCAGAGGCAGTGAAGATTGTTCTAAAATAGGGAGGTTATCCTGGATTATCCAGGTGGGTTCAATGTAATACCATGAGTCTTTAAATGTCGAGAGATTCAGCAGACAACAAAGAGATTTGAAGTATGAAGACTTTTGCCCATTGGCTGGCTTGAAAACGTGAGAAGAAAATGAATTCTGTCTCCGTGTTGAATAAGCATTAAAGCCAATTCTTTCCTCTAGTCTCCAGTAAAACACAAAGACTGGGTGACAATTTGATTTCAGCTTTGTGGGCCCTAAGCAGAGAATTCAGTAGAGCCATGCTGAGCCAACACTTTGGAATCATAAAAACTGGAAGATAATATAAGTGGGTGTTATTTTAATTGGCTAAGTTTGTTGTAATTTGTTACCACAACAATAAAGAAACTAAAATAACATATTTGGTTCACAATTTGATTTTAGAATACTCAAATTCAGAATTTTCTTTTTAAAATTTCTTTATTTTCAATATTTATAGGTACATAGTAGTTGTACATATTTATGGGGTACATGTGATGTTTTGATACAAGCATACAATATCTAATGATCAAATCAGGGTAATTGGGATATCCGTCACCTCAAACATTTATTATTTCTTTGAGTTGGGAACATTCCAAATTCACTCTCTAGTTATTTTGAAATATACAATAAATTATTGTTAACTATAGTCATTCTATTTTGCCACTGAGCACCAAGAACATATGTTGAGGAAAGGACAGTCTCTTCTATAAATTGTACTAGGAAAACTGATTATGCAGAAGAATGAAACTAGACCCCTATCTCTCACCATATACAAAAATCAAATCAAACTGAATTAAAGACTTAAATGTAAGACCTGAAACTATGAAACTACTTGAAGAAAACACTGGGGAAATGCTTTAGGACGTCGGTGTGGGCAAAGATTTCTTGAACAAGACCTCAAAAGCATAGGTAACCAAAGCAAAAATAGACAAATAGACAACTTCTGCACAGTAAATTATTTTCTTGTATCAAAAAGAAAGAATTGGCTGGGCACAGTGGCTCACACCTGTAATCCCAGCATGTTGGGAGGCTGAGGCAGGTGAATCGCTTGAGGTCAGGAGTTCAAAACCAGCCTGGCCAAAATGGTGAAACCCTGTCTCTAGTAAAAATTTAAAAATTGGCAAAGTGTGGTGGCACACACTTGTAATCCCAGCTACTTGGAAGGCTGAGACAGGAGAATATCTTGAAACCTGGAGGCAGAGGTTGCAGTGAGCTGAGATAGTGCCACTGCACTCCGGCCTGGGCAACAGAGTGAGACTGTCTAAATAAAAAAAAAAAAGTGGTCATACATAAATCTTGATCAATATTTTTACTTTAAAAGTTTGAGAACTGAAAGTACCATAATAATATGCCAAATATATTCATTAGTATATCACTTTAATATTATACATTTTGGCATATTGAACAACAAAGTTTTTCTGTATTAAATTTATCTGCCAATTACTAGAAAAAAATGGATTTTATTTGGTAGTTTAATCCTATTCCCTACATTTAAACTTCTCCCCTTTTTTTTTTTTTAAATATACATTTTAGGCGATCAGCTAGAAGCTTCAATTCAGTAGTTTTAAGAAACTACCCATTTAGGTAAAACTTAGAAGCATTTTTAAAATTTAGTTTGATTATCTACTAAATGTAAAATAATGAGATATTTGAAGCAGATATATTTTCAATAAATCTTCCATTAGATAACCAAATATCATTTTATTAAATTTAATATGGATGAATTATAAATTGAAACATTTTTAGAAGATAACATGAATTTACTTTCAAGATTAAATTACAGTAAATAAAAGTAATTTTATTTTGTTTCTCCTGTTTCATAGATATAAATGAAAACACATTTTGCATATATATAATTTATTTTCATTACATATACATGAAATCTTATGTGATAGATGTATGAAATCTAGTGGACATTTTAAAGATCACATAAATTAATTGCCTAGTTTAACAGATGAAGAAAGTGACCTCTAGAGAGAGAGAAACAAATTTTTGCCAGGTCATAAAAATACTTTATGATTGGGGTAAGACTAAAAACCCAGGTGCGGTAAGTATAAATTGAGTATTCTTCACAAAAATAATTAAATACATGTCTTCAAGCATCATAGTTTTTCCAAAAATTTGTTGAATACTGCATTAGTTACGCATTGCTTTGTAGAGCATTACCACAACATTTGAGACTTAAATCAATGCACATTTATTATCTCACAGTTTCTGTGGATCAAGAATCTGGGCATGGCTTAGCTCAGGCCTCTGTTTCGCAATCTTACAAGGCAGCAAACAAAGTGTTAACTAGGACTTCAGTCTCATCTGAAAGTTCAACTGAGGAAGCACCATTTTTAAGTTCATTATATGGTTGTTAGTGAGATTCAGTTCCTCGAGGACTACTAGTCAATCAGTTCCTGGCTGGCTGTTGGCTACGGACCATCTTTAGTTCTTTGACATATGAGTCCTATGAACATGACAGCTGGCTTCATTAAACCTAATGAGAGAGAAACAGGAAGACAGAAATTACAATCTTATCGTATTCAATCACCTTTGCCATATGGGTTAGCAGCAAATTCCTAGGCCAACCCATATTGAAGGGAAGATGATTGCGCAAGGATATGAATGCCACAAGTTGGGAGTCACTGGGGGCCATCTTGAGTCTGCTTGCCATAAATACTTTCCATTTACATATTTACATCATTCCTCTGGGGGAGGTACACATGCACATACACATACACACACAAACATACATATATGTGTATATATATGTATGCATAAATAAATATATATCTGTTTACAACATGTATATGTATTTGTATGTGTGTACACATGTTTGTATACAGTATATACTTTTTATTTTTATTTTATATGTGTATGTATTATGTTATAAGAAATTAATAGAAAGTGTTCTTTATATAATAGGTGGTTTCTGGTGAAACAAAATAAGATAAAAAAGTCATAAGCCTTCTATGTGACATTAAAGTTAGAAAAAATTATAAAGTATCTTTGAAAGGTGTGATCAGTTAAAGTAGAATCTCCCTTTGAAGAGCTGTGATTTCCAGAGGCACTTGCATAGAACCCAGCATGTTTCTTGCTCTGTTGCACACTGCTTGCTGAAAGGCAGTCATTGGTTAGAACACTTCAGGGATTCCTCCTGGGGAAGAGTGGACCTTTAATGTCTACCTTGATACATATGTAGGACCCCATATCCACCGAGAAAACTAGCCTATTTCTGTAGTTCATTAAAAATAACAAAGACAGGGTAGAAGAAGAAGAAAACAATGATGAAAAGACAAGTTGAGTGAGGTGAGCCAAGTTTGGGCCAGGCTGTCTATTTGATGTGGATGTCAGTGTGACCTTCAGATGTCTGTGTGTTTGATGAAGAGAGGTTATTGTTTCCTTGGTCACTTTCAGGAAGACATTTTATCACTTTCACATGGTTCATGTATATTTACGTCTGCCCTTATATGTCTTAAAGTACATTTTTTTGTATCATCTTTTCAGGTTAATATTAATAAGTGTGAAATTTATTGTGATTAGAAATTGGGTTAGTCATTCTGATTCTACTCTTTCTACTCCTGACTCATTTAGTTGCACCATCTTTGATAAATGGCTTTTTGATACTTAGATTTTTCAAATGTAAAATAATAATGAAATAGTAATTCTTGCTGTACGTTAAACTTTGAGCAAGTTCTAGGGAAACTCCAAGAGCTCTAGACATGCGGATTGTGCAGATATAATATTAGAAATGTTTATGTACTTATTTTGCAGAATTCAAATTCGTTTGCTCAGTGTTACTTATCTCCACAGCTTCCATAGAGGAAGAGGCAGCTATAGTGGCAATTCTTTTTTTTTTTCAATGCAAAGAAACTGAAGCAAAGATAAGTTAAGCAGTTTGCAGTTCTTTATGGAATGAGATATAAAATTTGTTATTTTCTAACTCCCAACATGTGTAGTATGTTTATTGAGGGATATTGTTCTATTTAATACTTTGGCATCAGACATTCTGAATCTGATGCAGTAGCTAATGGATCATGCTAATTCCAAGATCTAATGAAATATGCTGATGTAATTTTTTTGATTTAGCCATTTCATTTTCCATTTGACAAAAGTCATGAATAAAATGCCTTCCTAAATAAAACTGGGTGATTTGAATACCCATGGCAATACTTTTTATTTTTTTCATTCCTTAATAAAGTTCATCACTTAAATTATTTTAGGAAAAAATCAGGAAAAATATTTTGGCACAAAATTGAAGAATATCTACTCAACTTAAAACTAAATAGAAGTTGGGTGTTGCTTTAGTTTCATGATATTTTCTTTATTATAGCCACATCGTTGTTTAGTTCTCACTCATTTTTTTCTAGTATAAGGCAAAGTTATCTATTTCCAGGGTGAAGGTGATTGAAAAGTGTCTAAAATAGGTAGAAAATATTTTATTATTTTTATACTTAAAGTCAATGATTATGAGTTGGCTATATATGTGGTTCTACCTCTTAGAAAATAATAATTGCCCAGTTATAAATTTTAATGGCATTAAAAATAAATCTGAATTTCACACATCTATAATTCCATACTACAAGTTAAGGTTAAATCAACTGTAACTTACAAGGAGTAAATAGCTGTCATTTAGAGTAAGCAAATATAGCAATTTCACACCAATTAGTATAAACAAAAAAAGGCTGTCAAATTTCACAGGTTTAGACAAGTTTATTTCTAAACACATATGTACATATGCAGTCTCTATATCACTATATTATACATATGATCTGAGTATAGTGGAATATTTACTCTCTCCTTCATCAAAATTCCTAATCAAGTATACATTTATCCTGTGTTTTCCCTGAAAAAAGCATTGTGCTAGACACTATGGTGATACAAAAATGAATAATAGAATTCCTACCCCCAAGCACTCTCTGTCTGGTAGGGAAGACAGATAGATCAAACTATCTATAATTCAAGATATATAATGAAGAATAAAATGTATACTTTAATAAAAATTCAGGCAAATGGAAGCTCAGGGGAAGACATTATTAATTCAATTGGGAGAGCCATTTTTTTTTGCATATGAATTGACCATGAAGAAATTTAATCCCAGTACTTTGGGAGGCTGAGGTGGGTGGATTGCCTGAGGTCAGAAGTTCAAGACCAGCCTGGCCAACATGGTGAAACCCCATCTCTACTAAAAATACAAAAATTAGCCGATCATGGTGGATCATGGTGGGACATGCCTGTAATCCCAGCTACTCAGGAGGCTGATGCAGGAGAGTGGCTTGAACCCGGGAGGCGGAGGTTGCACTGAGCCGAGATCATGCCATTGCACTCCAGCCTGGTAACAGAGCTGAGAGTCTGTCTAAACAAAAACAAACAAACAAAAAACAAAAAAAAGAAAGAAAGAAATTTAAATATGTGGAAAAATATAGAAAATATAGAGAATTCAGTCTGACAATATTTGACACATGGAAAAATACATAAAATATTCAAAAGAAAGAAAGCCGTTCAGTAGAGGAATAAATTTTTGGAAAGATGCTGTAAGATGGGAGATAGGAGGAAGTCAGATACTGCAGGGTTTTAATTTTGCTATGCTAAAATTTATTCAGATAGTTTTATTATTATGCTGATTTTTAGAGCTCCAGAAATTAGCTATGAGTCCTGGTCAACACAAAGTCTCTAGAAGTGTTTTTAGGTGAACATATAATGAGTTGTATGAGATTGAGGTGCTGTTGACCATTCCAGTGAAACTTTCTTCCCAGACAGACACTAATAAACATTCCAGTGTGGAATTCTGGTATGATTTCAATTTAAAGTCCTGCGCAGAAAGTTGCTGGTTTCAGTCACAGAAATGTTTGAGTTTACTGCAGGGAAGAGCAGAAACCAGCAAAGGAGGTTTAGAAATGATTTACAGGAAGAAGAAGAAAATCCCCTGAATGTAGTCATAGAAGCCACAAAGATGTTGAAAGTTTATGGACATGTGAAACCCCATCACTACTAACAATACAAAATTAACCAGGCTTGGTGGCAGTAGCCTGTAATCCCAGCTACTTGGGAGGCTGAGGCAGGAGAATTGCTTAAAACTGAGAGGCAGAGGTTGCATTGAGCCAAGATCATGCGATTGCTCTCCAACCTGGATGACAAAGCAAGACTCCATCTCAATTAAAAAAAAATTATGCAGTAATTGGGTAATATTTGTATGATAATTTTATGATTAAACAATATTGAATAATGTGTATCATAATTCCCTTTCTTAAAAATTCTCAATACACTTCAGTTTTGAGAAAGTCCAAGTTAAATGATCAGGTTAGCTTATGGTTTCCAAATGAATTTGGTCATGAGAATATTCTCCAGCACCTAATACAGTATCAACATCTTCCTGTAAATATCTGAAGTATCTGAGAAACAGTGTTTTGGGAAGTGCTGGCATAGTCAATTAAGTGCAGTACCACAGATGATTTTTGTTTTGCAAGCTAACCAGCATCTGGCATTATCATTTTCATTCTCTCAATGGGACCTTCTGATATTATCTTGGTTTAGCCTGAAATCATCATTTAGGGTACCAAAGTCAATAAACTTGATTATATTTTTTCATCAAATTCTTTTTCTTTTTTTTTTTTTTTTTTTTTTGAGACGGAGTTTCGCTCTTGTTACCCTAGCTGGAGTGCAATGACCCAATCTCGGCTCACTGCAACCTCCGCCTTCCGGGTTCAAGTGATTCTCCTGCCTCAGTCTCCTGAGTAGCTGGGATTACAGGCATGCACCACCAAGCCCAGCTAATTTTTGCATTTTTAGTAGAGACGGGGTTTCACCATGTTAGTCAGGATGGTCTCAATCTCCTGACCTCATGATCTGCCCACCTTGGCCTCCCAAAGTGCTGGGATTACAGGCATGAGCCAACATGCCCGGCCTTCATCAAATTCTTTAACATGGGTGACAATAAAGGCTCCATAGTACATTAGCGAATGACACAGAGGATTCCAACATTGCAGTAGAGCTGCTGTGGTATATAGTGGTTATGTGTAGTCACATATAATAAGGAATGTCCAATATGCAGGATCTATTATGAACAATTTTCCACACATTATGTGCTGCATTATTATTGCTTTTTAAAAGATGCTTGAATGATCCACAGACTAGTTAATTTGCATCCCAGTTCCCTCTTCCAAAATGCAGATAATATCAAATTAAGAATATATGTGTGTAAAATATATATATTCTAATTTATGTATCTATTCATATATATTTTTATTTATAGCCCTTTGAATTTCTCAGGATATGTTTAAGGACTTTAAAAACTAGCAGAATTATCGCTGACTTAAGATAAATAGGAGCCAATATCTCAATTTCTGCACTTTCAGTTTTTCTAAAGCCAAATCATTAGAGACTATATGTCTCTCAGTTATCCTCTAATGGATTTTATTGTTTTATTTCTATTAGTCAACACCAATGTGGATAATTTTACACTTGCATTCCTAATTGTTGTCTTTAAAAAAGACTATTGGCATTTCAGTTTCTTGAATGACCCTTAAGATCTTTCAGTTATGGAGCAAAATGATTACGTGCTTATAAAAGGAGACTACTTCACTGGACTCTTTGGTATGGACATTGTCTTTCACTGAACATGCCTGTATATCCATCCACTGCATACTACAAATGCCTCCTTGTTGACATGCTAAGTTACTATTGCCTTAAAAAATAGTGTTTTCATGTACAAATTAAGAGCCACAACACTTTTAGTAGTCTATCTAATATAGCACTTTATAAACTATAAAACTCTGGTAAGTCACAAGTGTTTATGTTAAGAACAGTATTTTTCATTGTTTTCCATTCTTCCCTCTTTCTTTTCCAATTTTCCTTAATGACATAGTACAGATGAAACATTATGTTTGTAAATAAACAAAAATATTTCAACATCTCTTAACTTTATACAGAACAGAAGAAAGCTAAGACTGCAGAAAAGAGTGAAGAAAAGACTAAAAAGGAAGTGAAAGGTGGAAAACAGGAGAAAGTGAAGCAAACAGCTGCAAAAGTAAAAGAAGTACAAAAAACACCATCAAAACCCAAAGAAAAGGAGGACAAAGAGAAAACAGCTGTGTCAAAGCATGAACAGAAAGGTAAACATTCAGAGCAGGAGGCTGCCGGAGGTTCTAAGAGAATATTGGGCAAGAAGCACATGCAGTGAAATTAAAAGCTGAGAAAGACCAAAACCAGACTTCAAATGGGGGTAAAAGACATTAAAGTAAATATATCAGAAAGGAAATACAGTACATTGGAAATTAATGTTTATTTATAAAAATACTAAAATGTGTTCACATATCTAAAGGGGCATTTTGAAATATTTTAAAAAGGGGTTTGGAGGTAGCATCCAAAATCGTATAAAGATTAGGGATAAATGTTGAATTTTTGAGATATGGAATGTCTATTAAGAGGTGGAATAAAGATTGCATATGTCGTACTCTTTGGAGGAAAGTGGTCCCCCAAAATGACAGCAATTCCTAAGGAGTTTGTTAAGGGGCACATGTTGGCATCATATAGAGTAAATATCATAAAAACTATCCATACATTACTGTTGCATTGGCAAGAGCACATCATTTAGAATACACATCAAATTTTTAAATTTATTTAATAAGCAAGATGTTATAGAGAAGACAGCTCTCAAGATTCTTTTTCAGTTTCCATTGACTAAATTTCTAACTTTAGAAAGTTCTGAATGTGACATATTGTGCCACTCTTCAGCAAGAGTGATGTCAAACTTACATCCCCACTTCGCAAAAATATAGCACTTAAATGCAGGTGGAATATAAATCTGATTTTTTTTTTTTAATGGAAGGTTGCTATGTGAATATACAGAGCTGAAGGTTTAGGAGGGCAACTAAGGGTCTTATTGTACCACATCTCTGGCACTCGTTGACTCTTTCTTTTCCTAAGTCCATTCCTGACTCCAGGTTGCTATATAATCCTGAGACTCCTTTACAGAATACGGGGATCTAATATGTAGGGACTATTTCTATAACTGATGTTTCTTAGAGGCATTGCAAAACCAAATTTTTCTTTACTTTGTAGAACTTTTGATTAATGTTATCTAAGGACTGTGTCAAAGAATTGGTTTCTATTAGATTTTAGTTTAAGACATCTTACAATTTTGTTACAGAGCAAGCTATTTAGAGGATGAAACTGAAATTAATTTTTCTTCATTATAAGGGACAAGGAATGAAATTTGCAATCCGCTCATACTGTATTTTCATCTTTTTTCTCTTGAATTTGCATTTGTAAACGATTCACATGTAGTATTTGTCAACTCTGATTTATACGACAAAAGATACATATTTTAAAAAGGAAAGAGTTTTTCTTTTTTTAGTGATCTACAAACTTTTTAATTTAGATAATTTTAATTTACTTAATATTTTAAGTTATAAGTCATATTAAAATTTAGGAGCTCTAAAACTTTTTCCAATTTTCAAGGTGATTATATCAGCATGAAAAAAATTTAAAAGTTAATTATTACTTCTATCAAAATTTTGTCGTTAATGATGTATTTTCGTAGGAAAAAAGAATGAAGTAAATAAAGAGAAAATACATTGAATACAATATTTTACTGTGGTTAAAAAAAAAAAAAAAAAAAAAAAGGCCGAAATAATCTTTGGATTCACTGGTATGATTACTTAGATCCTAAAATCCTTTACACTTTAGATGGTTGTTCAAAAAGAAAAATAATCACGTGAAATCAGTGAAAACCTACAAAGTACATTCTAATTTTTAACCATAAATACAGAATGTAAAAATTGATGCCAGTTATATTTGGAAATGTCAAAATACTTATTTGGCAACTAGGAATGTGAATGTATTTTTTTGATGTTAATTTTTCATATCTTTGGGGATTTGGGAGCCATATTTTATTGATAAAAACTCATCACCAGAACACTTTAAAATAATATTTATTTTCCAGGCCACAAATATTGTATTTCATTTCTATCAGCAATCAGATTTATTAAAGACAGCATTATATTACCATATCCATTTTCAGTCTACTATTTTTATTTCTACACAAAGAGCTATTTATCTATTAAAAAGACATTCAAATATCTTTTAGAGTTAAAAACAAAAGCACAAATGTAATTTTATCAGCTAAACAATTGCAGTTGCTAAAGCAAGTCTCAGTATTGAGAACAGTTGCCATCAATTATATAAATGTGTCATTAGGTAAGTAATCAAAACTTAACCTCTAATGGCAGATCAGACATGTAAATATGTCATTTTACTTTTCATTTATTTTTTACTAAGTAAAGATTTAATTAAGAGCATTTTTAAATTAAAGAAAGCTAATTACATTATGATTTTAACTAAACAAGATAAACAAAGATATAGTTTTTTTTTAAATTTCTGAGGCTTTGGTTTTGAAAATTTTATATGATGACTTAGTGTAACTGTTGAGTTAGCTTTTTGGACAAGAGAATACTCATTCACATAGTTAAGTTAGACCTAATATGTTTGAGGCATTCTTTTCATATAGATTTCTAAATACTTCTTTTTAAAGAAACAAAGCTCATAGGTCCTTCACTCACTTGGAAACAGATTTTTTACATGGCACGTGTTTATTAGTAATTATTGAATTGCATAGTATACATGTGAATATATTCAATGTAGTTACTCTCAGTATGGTATACAGAAATAATACATCTCTTTTTCTGCTTGAAGCATTAGGGATAAGATGTACATGTATATACATACCTACCATAAAAACACACACACACACATACACACACACAAACACATATCAAATAATCTAGTTTTTATGAACCCATCTAAATCTGTTTATATAGAGTAGGAAGAGTTGGCATAATCAGACATTGCTCCCTAGTTTTCTGATGACCTCTGGGAGGTCCGTGGGGAAGGAAAAACAAATTTTTCAGCTGCCACACACTTTGCTCATTCATTCATTCATTCTTTCTTTTTAAACAACTATTTAAATATTTGCGGCAGGCAAAGAAATTATAGCTAATGTGAATCTGTTATAGAGCACTGGACCACATGTGCCCCATCCTCATTAGAGGTTTCATATTTTTTTTATTTGTTTTTGTTGACACTCTGCACCCAGAATGTATTTTCCCTTGGTTACCACTCCACAGGGAACACCAACTAGGTATCCTTTGAATGACATGTATCACTGCTTCCTGAGGATCAAGGAGAGAAATGGAGGACAGCATGTGTTATTCCAAGAAGGATGTTTATTTGGGAAAAAAGTGCTTATAATGATGAGCAAATTTAACATTATATAAATTATTATCTCAGAACTATGAAAGTTAGAATGGCAGGACAATTTATATTTTCTTTATGAAAAGTTTTCTGCTATGATATTTAAGTTGGGTTTAAAGAAACACTTTTAGAAAACACATCTTTCAAAATCAGGAAGGCTTGGTTTTTCTGTATTCTTAGATAGGTTAAGCAAATAAACTGGAGACTTCCCAACCCATACCTACCTAGAATTCTTATACATTGTTAAGGTCATTGCCAAGGACAGGTGGAAATGGGCATCCTAACTTAAAATAGTTGAAAATTCCTATCAGCTTTGATAGGAATAAAAACATCTTTCTCATATTCCTATTGATATATTGGTGCCATTAGAATACAAGATCAGAGCACTATTTACATATAACAAAACCTTCTAAGTGTTGTAACAAATAATTTTCTAGGTTAAAAAAATCCTATGACTTCATAAGAAATTTCATTTTTATAATTAGAAGTTCATTGGGCTGTTGGTGTATTAATTAAATGAATGATTTTTGGATCTAGGAAATATAAGAAATATAAGTAAGGTACAGTTGTCCCACAGTATCTGTGGGGGATAGGTTTCAGGATTCCCTGTGGATACCAAAATCCACAGATGTTCAGAGTCTTTCATATAAAATTGAGTAATATTTGCATATAACCTATGCACATCCTCTTGTATACACTAAATCATCTCTAGATTAGTTATACTACCTAATGTATTTAATAAATGCTTTGTAAATACTTATTATATTGTATTGTTTAGTAAATAATAAGAAAAATGTCTGTATATGTTCAGTACAGATGCAACATGATAGCCACAACTCTCTCTCTCTCTATATATATATATATATATGTTTGTTTGTTTGTTTTGAGACGGAGTCTTACTATGTCACCCAGGCTGGAGTGTAGTGGCACAATCTCGGCTCACTGCAACTGCAATCTCTGCCTCCTGGGTTCAAGTGGTTCTCCTGTCTCAGCCTCCCAAGTAGCTGGGATTAGAGGTGCCCGCCACCATGCCCAGATAGTTTTTGTATTTTCAGTAGAGACGAGGTTTCACTATGTTGGCTAGGCTGGCCTTGAACGCCTGACCTACAGTGATCCTCCCACCTTGGCCTCCCAAAGTGCTGGGATTACAGGCGTGTGGTTTGTTGAATGCTCAGATGTGGAACCCAGGGAAATGGAGGGCTAACTGTACTTTGATAATATTTCAGCATACAAGCTGAAAAGTTTCATTACATTGTCAGCATTCAGCTAAAGAAGAATCTCCGAAGTGTGAAGATTTTAATTAATTCAGTACACTGTTCAACATGTTATGTATATAACCATCCCATCACAACTTGGGGCAGATAATATTTCATTTGGAGGAGATGTTATACTACAAATGGTCCCTGCATTTTAAACTTCCAACGTAAATAAAAACAAACACTCTTATTTGCTGTCATGGGAGTCTATAGTGCCTTTAAGAGTAATTATTTTGCGAAAAATGAATGAAAGATTTTAGATCAGTGATTCTGTAAATGCAGTCTATTTAGATTCATCTAAGGAGTTTGTATAAAATGCATATTCCTAGGGTCCAGATCTATGGCGTTTAAATTTTGTGGATGATGGAGCCCAAAAATCTGTATTTTGACAACTCCCCTCTCTTTCTCATGTTTAAGTTGCCCTTTGAGTACTACTCCTAGAGTATGAGGAGAACAAATCTAAAAATAGTATAGTCACTTAAGGTACTGAAATAAAGGGAACGTACTGCCAATTTCAAAAAGTTCATACTGGTCTAACTTCAAACTTTTCATTTAAGCAAAATGTACTTTTTCATTTTGCTTTGTCTCAGAGTCAAATTGCCATTTCTACAGTTTTGCTCAGGAAAACAGTCTTATGTCTAGGAAAGAGAAAATACTCTCTACTTTAGCCTTATGTCTTTCCCAATCATAGGGGTCCCAGGTCCTGGGATTAGAAACTCCAGCTATTACTGCCAGTACATCAAAGGGCAAATCAATGCATGGACTGACCTGAGGACTAGCCGCCTTCCCTTTCCCTACCTCTCCTGTGGGAAAATATGCTACAATTTCAACAACTAAAATACATCTAAATTTTTGGAACTTTATGAGTTTTGGCCTGCCCATATTTAGGTATTAATGAAAAATATTATATTTTTATATCTTCTTCAATAACTATATTTATTTTCAAAGACCTAACAGAATTTCATAATAAAATGGATTCCTCTAAAAATGCTGTTACTACTCCAAAAGAATGAGATTTACAAAAATCCTTAGAGGTGTATCTGTTTAGTAACAAGCTTTGTTATTTCATATGTTTGACATGCATAATTTGGAGCAATTAAGATTGTAACATGTTGCTTAAATTCAATAAACTCTCTTGGTCCTGAAGCTACCTTTGGATTTGGTGGATTAATAAAATGCATATTTCAGGAATATTGAAATGTAAAGTATTTCATAATATGTATGCTTTAAAGAAGATACGGTAAAGATTCATTGATTGAGCTTTGAGTTGGGTTGACCTCAGGAGAATCTAAAGTTCTGTGAGGATTTAAAGTTAAGTGCAATGTCTTTAATCTAGAGGCAATAGAAAAAACCCAACTCCTGAAGACCAAGTCTGCCCAAAATGATGTTTACATACTATGTTCTTTTTTGTTTGTTTGTTTACTTTCATCATAGGCCATAAACCAGTCAAGATCATAAGATGATCTTAAGAAGATTACTCATTTGATTAGTTTAACAACAATATTATTTGGTTCTGTTACTCTGTTCTTGATTTACTCTCCCAATTAAACAGCATTTTTATTCAGAGGTCACCTAACAGGTGGCAAAGAGGTTAGTTCTCCTGATGGTCTTTTGGAAAAGACATTCTGCAGCTCCATAGAGACAATTAGCAGAAGGGTTGGGACCGAGTATTTGATAAAACACTCCAAGTTGGAAACAATTTCCTCTTGTAAAACTTCTGTTTCTTTATTGAAAGTTTATAAAAAGACAAATGGGAAAAAATTGCTTTACTATGATGACTTTTGTAATCAATTATTCTACAAAACAGATTTTTTATTTTGAAAACAACCACTATAAGATTACACTGAACTAGTCCTTTTCAGTTTTTAAGGTTATTTTTGTATGGAAGAAATGAAACATTACATTTGTTGTCTTTCTTTCCTTCTGTATTTTCCTATAAGTGCAAATTATTTTTTTTTTTTACAGAAAATATTGTAGTAACCAAAATAGAATTGTGCTATTTTGTTTGTTTTGTTAAATCATTTCTCTGTAGAAAAATGACGTGTTGATGACATTTTTTCATTGATTTTTTTCTTTCTACTCTGTCAGATCAGTATGCATTCTGTCGATATATGATTGACATGTTTGTCCATGGGGATTTAAAACCAGGTATTCCAAGCAATTCTTGTACTTGTCTGTTTTAATAGTCTTTGTTTCTAAGATTGTTGGCTTTTTATGTACCTAACTGTATTTTCCTTTTTTAAGAATTGCATAATGCATGTGTAGATCTAGAATAAAACCAATAAAAAGCAGCGGTAATAACTTGCATTAAAGTCTTAATTTTACTTTCAGTCACTGCATGGCCTATTGCAAATGAAGTCAGCTGAAATGTAAAATATGTGCTAATATCTCTCTATATAAAGAATGCTAAAATCTTTAATAATGTCTTGAAGTGAAGCAGTGAATCATCTTATTTTATTCTTGGTAAACTTAGAAGAAAAGACCCATGACAATGAAAATATCTTTCTTTTCTTAGTAGTGAATACAATTCACATTAAAATCATCACATTTCAAATATTTACGCTTTGTTTTGCAAAACTTTAAAATTTTCTCCCTTATACATGAACTCGGTTTAGCCACTCCAAAGAACTATTGATGGAGATAGATAAACTTGGAATTAATATTCAAAACAATGGGGAAGGATTTTGAGTTAAAGAAATATATCTACCTTGTCTTATATCTTTAATTGTTGTCCAGAGTATTAAAAGGTATTTTTTACTAACATCTGAACTAAGTATGAGTAACTTGATTGCTTGTACTATGCCTTTTGCAGATTTATAAAAGGACAGAACTATGTTCATGTTTGGGAAAATGTTTCCAAGAAGACAGTATTGTTAAGAAAGGAGTTCATTTATATGAGAATAAATGAAGCTAATTGCTTAAATCCACTATATTTTTATTTTCTTAACTGTTTTTGTGAAAGCCTTTCTAAAATATATAATTGTAATTTATGCGTATGTTGTCAAAGAGACATTTCATTTCTAAAACAAATAGGTAACACATCTAGGCTCTAGAAAACTAGACAATGAGAACCTTTGACTCCAGAAAATGTTGATCCCAGTAATTTATTCTAATTAAATATTTTCCTCCTCCTCCTCCTCTTTTCCTCCTTCTGCATTTTCAGTAAGAAATTTAAATGAGGAGGAAAATCGTGAAATATTATAACTTAATAGGTGAAGCTAATTACCATCGATGTTTGTGTATAGTAACATAGCATAATTGGAAATAAACCTTCAGGAAGGTAGTGTGATATGGTGGAAAGACAAGGCTTTGGATAGAAATACAGTGATAATTCTTAACTCCATCCTTTTCTGGTATTAGGTCTTGAGCAAATAATTGAACTCCACCTCATCTTTAGTGTTCTTACATTTAAAATGAAGACCACAGTCACAACCTTGCATTGTTGACAAACCATCTAGTGACTATAAACAAATGTTATAACTTTAATTCATTCATTTCACCACCGCCTGCCTGGTGAGTTCCCTACATGAAGAGAACCTCTCAATACTTACAAGTTTCAGTCTGTATATATCAAAAATTCAATGTTAGGGCTGGGTGTGGTGGCTTATACCTGTCATCCCAGCACTTTAGGAAGCTGAGGCAGAAGGATCACTTCAGCCCAGGAGTTTGAGACTAGCCTGGACAAACTAGAGAGACCAGATTCCTACAATTTTTTTTTTTTTTTTTTTTTTTTTTTGAGACGGATACTCACTCTCGTCACTCAGGCTGGAGTGCAATGGTGCAATCTCGGCTCACTGCAACCTCTACCTCCTGGGTTCAAGTGATTCTCCCACTTCAGGCTCCTGAGTAGCTGGGATTACAGGCCCCTGCCACCATACTCAGCTAAGTTTTGTATTTTTAGTAGAAACGGGGTTTTACCATGTTAGCCAGGATGGTCTTGAACTCCTGACCTCAGGTTATCTGCACGACTCGGCCTCCCAAAGTGCTGGGATTACAGGCGTGAGCCACTGCGACTGGCCAAAAAGGTAATAAAAATTATCTGGGCATGGTGGTACGTACCCATTGTCCCAGCTACTTGGTACGGTGAGGTGGGAGGATTGCTTGAGCCCAGGAGGTTGGGGCTGCAGGGGTGTATGAGCTATGATGGCACCATCACATTCCATTCTGGGCTACAGGGTAAGACTCTCTCTCAAAATAAATAAATAATTTAAAAGTTCAATTTAGTCGGGCTCGATGGCTCACACCTATAATGCAAGCACTTCGGGAGACTGAGGCGGGTGGATCACCTGAGGTCAGGAGTTTGAGACCAGCCTGGCCAACATGGTGAAACTCTGTCTCTACTAAAAATACAAAAATTAGCCAGATGTGGTGGTGGGTCCCTGTAATCCCAGCCACTTGGGAGGCTGAGGTAGGAGAATTGCTTGAACCTGAGAGGCAGAAGTTGCAGTAAGTTGAGATCTTGCCCCAGTATTCCAGCCTGGGTGACAGAGCAAGACTCCGTCTCAAAAGACCAAAAGTTCAATTTTAGATCAGAGGTGTGCTGACCATTTTGTTCACCTGTGTTGGTTCAAGAAAGTCATACTCTACACATAATTTTTATAAAGTCAACTAGGTGTTTACTTACGTATGAGATGAGATGAATCTATGTTGCTGATGATCACGAATTAATAAATGACTAAAATGTATTATTTTCTTCATATTCCATTAGTTTTAAAATTTCATTACCTGAAGAAAATAATGTATTTTCTGTCCCACTGAAATAATTCATAGTAGTTATTTATTGATCATAAAATATAATTCCTAAGAAAGTCTCAGGACACAGAGAACCATGCACTAAGAAATTCAGTGAGGGATGCTAGTAGTTTAACAGTCACAATACCAATCATTTCTTTCTGAAAATCTAACAGAGTAAGGTCAGAAGAAATAATAAAATCATCTATGCATGAAGCAAAGATGATTTTTTAATGACTACACAGAGAACCCTTCTAAAGGCATATGCAAACATACTCTAAAAAGTCCTAAGTTCAGATCTACACACTATCGAGTATTCCAACCCCTAAAAATAATTCCCAGTTCTATAGGATTAGATTTCTTTGTATCGTTAATTTACTTACTAATTGACTTCTTAATTTATTTAACCTACCTACATTCATTATTTTGAAGGTTTAAGAAATGAAAGAAATACTTGAAAAGCGAGTATTTCTTGTCCAGGAGTTGGAAAGGAAGAAGGGAGAGAAGGGAAGCCTTTGTAGTATGCCTGTTGTTTCATTTAATAAACGATATGATGTCATGTAAATGTACCTAAACAAAGTTCAGGAATATTCTTTGTCAGTGTGGCAATACAAAACATGGAGCGAAAAAGTCCTAAATATGACTTGCGTTTTCAAAAATAAGGAATGAGAAACACAGATTTAATCTGGGCATATTAATTTAGAGAAAATGTAAGTGATGAGACATTGACTCTGACTGACAATTAAAGAATAAGACAATTCTTGCCAAGTTTATTGCTCTGCATGTATCCACTGTTTATAAAACATTTGTGCTTCCATCTGTTTCTGTTTGGGATTAGTGGAACACCTGTTATTGTTTAGCTAGAGTTCATTATTAATTATTGGTAATGAGTTTTTAAAACTATAATTTGATTTTCCCTCTGGGATTCAGTTTTTCCTTTGTAGAATACTGTCACACCCTCCAAAGTAGCCCAAATTGCAGTTCTAATTTGAAAACCCTTGCTGATGAAATGTGCTGACATGATGACATAAGTCACAAGTTTTGCCTTTTATCCCATCAAATAAAATGCTTCTAAGATATCCTAAAAATTTTTAGCTAAGATTTTGTCTATAACCTGAAGATTAATTGAATTGCTCTTTCTGATTTTCTGTTGTGAATAGTGAATATGCACTATCCTAGGGTCAGTAATAATCCTCAATTCAATTATAGGGACCATCTTAATAAACCAGTATAAATTATAAAGATCTGCTCATTTGGTTGTATTGAATCAAAATTCTCTTGTACTGACTCACTCTATATTAAGTTGAAACATGAAGAAAATTATAAATTATATTTTCTTCAGTGAATGCATGCTATCAACACTGGTCCTATGGGCAACTGGCATAGACCTGTATCTACGTTTCGTAATTTTAGGTATATTATGAATACCGAAGATCTCCCCTCTCCAGAAATACTTTCTCCTTTTAATGACCTAACATCTTCATATTGAGATTTTTTGGTTGTGCAGATGGTCAGCATTATATAGGATGTGTTTTAGTAACTCATAACCCACCTTAGGGAAGACAGAGAGAGGAGGGCTGGGGAGAGATTGAGAGAGAAAGAAAAAGATTGATTCCGTCTTATGGTAGCTGTCTTGAAACTGACTAACCTCCACTTTTTTTCCTAGGGTTTACAGTAGTCTACTTGTCACTTACTTATAAGGGAACTATTAAAACTGGTCAAGATAGACATTATTTGCAACATCGAAACACAATTTATGGGTTTTTTTCTTTTTCTTTTTTTTTGGAAATTGATACTACAGATGGTCAAGGTATATTCCTCCAGATTTATTTATCTTTATCAACCTTCCAGTAATTCCAATTTCCTTTTCAATTTTGTGTGGCTTACCACATTTTTCTTAAGTGACAGCTATACTGATAATTTTATTCATTTAGGTAGACTATTTTTAAGAAAACATATCAGGATCTTGCTTGGCATTTTCATATTCCTTCTTCACCAACTTCTATCTGGGCTTAATAAATTGCATGGGTTTCTGGGCAGAGTCATCCAAGTTAAAGAGACAAATTTCTGTAAGGAAGAAATCACATGGTTCACAGACCTCTTTATATTCACTATAGATAAAGAAACCAATTTAAACGTCCAGTACAAGGACCAGGGCTAGTGTGCTTTTGCTTAGTAATTTTAATAATTTTTTTAGCTTTCATCTCTGTAGCTATTATGATTAAAGTTTAATATAAGTTAAAGTTTATCCCTTAGAAGTTATTCCACTATTAAAATTTCAGCTACTGTCTGACTTTTACTTGAGCCAAGAATTATGTCAAGGTAATTTATTCTGCTTTTTGTGTCATTTATATTCTTTAAATTGAGTGTACTCACCTATCAAAATCTTCTCTGATTGTAATAAGGCATTCTTTGGCAGCCTGTATTCCAATTCAATGGGTTTTAAGTCCATAGCTAGAAAGAGCCTCAAGGAAGTTAGTACTCT
This sequence comes from Theropithecus gelada, assembly GCF_003255815.1. NCBI lineage: Eukaryota > Metazoa > Chordata > Mammalia > Primates > Cercopithecidae > Theropithecus > Theropithecus gelada. The sequence continues at coordinate 148,040,176 of NC_037671.1, read as the reverse complement.
CATTTTATTAAGATCCTTTCCTTGAACTTTAGTGATGCTTAAGTATATTTTTGGTTAAATCCCACTGAGAAGAGGTCAAATGTAATTGCATTATAGTCACTGTTATTTAATGGTTTAATCTAATGTATTTTAGAGTTCACTGGTTGTATTAGACAAGACTAGGTACAATTTAGCTTTGCTTTAGACGTCTAAAAAAATTCCTGCTCCAAGGTAGGCATAGTTCCATTAAAACATATGCACTCTAATTCCAATCATTTAATTATTTTCACACAACAAAAGTTTCGGGAATTTTAATGTTTACTCGGTAAGTAGTTGTTGAATTCTCTCAGCAAGCTGGTAGTCCAGAAAAGAGGTAAGCTAAGACATAAATAATTGTATGATAAAGAATAACTTGATAAGTATACAATGAAGACATAGAAAATATACATTTTAATCTCAGTATACCAGGAATGAGTAGTTTTCTCTATTTATCAACCACTTAGAGTTTTAATTATTAAAAAAAACATTTATTTTTTCTAATAGTTTACAGGAGTAGCAATAACAGGAGAGTGAAACTTTTGATAAGAATTTAAATATAGTAAAGCAAAATGTTTCTATCTTATATTCCCTGTTTTCAAAGATATATATACTTCAAATGGGAAATATCTTCAGAAAGAAACTAACTGCTCATCAGCTATCATCTCTGAGCCTTCAGTGTATTCATCTTGCAGATACCAATTTCAAATTTTGAATAGATCTTTAATAGGTTCTATTATATATTATTACTTCTGGTTTTTCTAGAACGTGCATTGTCAAAATGCAGTACTTTAATTTTTGTAATCTTTGATGGTCCATAATTTTGTTGAAAAGAAAATGTCATCTTCATTTCATAATAAAACATTTCCTTCCTTCCTTCCTTCCTTCCTTCCTTCCTTCCTTCCTTCCTTCCTTCCTTCCTCCCTCCCTCCCTCCCTCCCTCCCTCCCTCCTTTCCTTCCTTCCTTTTTTTTCTTTTTCTTTTTTTTTTTTTTTTGACATGGTCTCACTCTGTCTCCAGGCTGGAGTGCAGTGGCGCCATCTAAGCTCACTGCGACCTCCGACCTCCGCCTCCCTAGCTCAAACGATTCTCCCGCCTCAGCCTTGCGAGTAGCTGGGACTACAGGTGTGCGCCACCATGCCCAGCTAATTTTTTTGTTTGTTTGTTTTTAGTAGAGACAGGATTTCACCATGTTGGCCAGGATGGCCTTGATCTCTTGACCTTGTGATCCTCCCACCTTGGCCTCCCAAAGTGCTGGGATTATAGGCATGAGCCACTGTGCCCAGCCAAGTTTTCATTTTTATATTTACAAACATGGATTACAGTAAAACTTTCAATTATTTTTAAATTCACATTGTCCATTTCTTTTGGATGCCTGCCTTTCTCTTTCTTAAGCATTTGTGCACTTAGAAACCACAGATTTTGGCACATGAATTTTATAAAGAGTACCGTGACATGCTCTTTTAGCAAAATGAAATGGCTCAGGTTCTTGTCACAAAATATACCATGATAAAGTCCTTCCTGTTAAAGAGCTAACTAGATGAGAATACAGTAGTGTCCTCTTATCCATGATTTATTGCAGTTTCAGTAACCCATAGTCAACCACAGTCCGAAAATATCAAATGGAAAATTCCTGAAATAAACAACTCACAAGTTTTAAACGGGACACCATTCTGAGTAGCATGTCATGTTATCATGCTCTATTTCACCAAGTATGTGAATCATCCCTTTGTCTGTGTATCCACGCTGTCTAAGCGACCTGCCTGTAAGACACTTATTAGCTATCTCAGATGTCAGATCAAGAAAACACAGTATACATAGAATTCAGCATTATTCATTGTTTCAGGTATCTACTGGATATCTTGGAATACATTTTTTATGGATAAGAGGGAACTACCATAATATATTTCCTTTTTTTCTCTTTGAAATGTATTGTGCACTCATTGATTCTATAGTGTAAGAAAATTCATTGTCTTATGAAGATTCATAGTCTGAGATTTCACTTGTATAATCAATTTCAATTTTACCCTAATCATTAGAGTCTAGCTTACTGCTGTCTGTCTTTTTGCATTCATCTTCTGATTCATCTAATAATTTAGAAATATCTTCCTCTGTCACTTTTCTTCTGTTTGCAGTTATGGATGGAAAAAGTAATTTTGAATTATAAACTGTATTCAGTGAAACAAAGTAGACCATAAAAATGGTGTCTCAAAAAAAAAAAAAAAAAAAAAAAGGTGTCTCCAGGCTTCTTTTATATCTTCTTGAATGATGATGTGATATTTCAGCCAACACTATAAACAATCATAGTGATGATGCAGTAATAATGATATATGTTACAGTTGCATCATCTTTCTAGGCAATTTCATTATTATTCCGTTTCCTTATTGTTTTAGTTTTAAGCATTGTTAGGAACAATTGATGAGTAATGATGAAACAGTTCCTATGCTGATGAAACAGAAAATGCTCAATATAAGAAAAAAAAGATCATGAAGTTTCCATAAAGTGCCTTAAATGTTTAAAATTATCCAATGCTGCCACATGGTAATTACAAGATATAATGGGTTTTATTCTGTTTAATAAATAAGTAAATTTCCTTTTGTTCCTTGGAAGACCTATAAGAAAACAAATAAGTCAAGAAATATTAATTTTTATAAAAGTTAGAACTGCTTAACAAAAGAAACTAAAAAAACTATGATTGGCTCCAGTAGACCCTGATAGTGTAATGAGAACCAATGGGAAAAGTATAAACACAGTGATCACACAAGCCAAGATTTAAGTCCTTCACTTGTGATTTTTTGGTTTTTTGAATCTCAGTTTATTTATAAGATTTATTACTTAAGGTTGTTTAGATGATTAAATGACATATATGTACGTGTTCTCCCAAATCCCTTTTTTGCTTTCTCTTTTATTATGAATATTTATTGCAAAAAATAAAATAGTACTCGTAGTGTGAAAGACCAAAGAAGATGGTATGGAAGACATAAAAATTGAAATAGAATTTGAGATATTGGTAGGATATGTCTATGTGAAATTGAGAATAAAAATATACATGGCTAAGGTGATAATATCAAAGCACGGAATCACAAAATGTTAAGTGCTTTCTGTGAATACCAGTTGCTAAATATTTACTCTCCACTAGGCTCTTGAAATCTTATATAATCCTAATAAAACCTTCAAAAGAGTGTATTATCATCCATGTTTTATAGATGAAAGAATTGAGACACAAAGAGCTTAAGTGGTTTGTCCAGGTGGCACACAGTAGCAGACAGGAGATTGAAATCCAAGACTGCTGAATTCCACAGTCCTCAGTATTATCTTTATACCAAATCTATCTTTATCCCAGACATAGACAGGGAATTGCAAATGAGGTCACTTTGGTTAGTATTCAGGAAATCTAGAAAAAAATAATAACAGGATTGGAAATGTTGTACAAGGTGGTTTGGAGAGAATGAAATTAAAAATATCAATCAGGGAAGGTCCAAGGAGAGGAAATAAAGTCTGATCCTAGAATATGGGATGGGGAAAATTATGACAATTTTAGAGCTATCACAGAGGTAGAGTCATGGGATTTGTAGAAATAAAAATATAGGAAAGAAAAAGATAATTTAGAAGCTGGTGGTCTGTAAAATATAAAAGGATACCTTAAGTAGGGAGTATAGGAAGAGAGTGGGGTCAGTGCTCACTGGACTGGACAAGGCTGGGAGAAGTGGGAGACTTTGAACTCATCACATGTTCTTCAAGCCACAAATGCTATCTAGTTGCAAAAGGAAAGTATGTGAAGATTCCAATCCAAATATCATTTGTTTAGCATCTGCCAAATACCAAAGGTCATTACCATTTTTTTGCATACTTATCTCATTAATTCTCACAGCAAACTGTGACATCTATATAGTGCAATGATAATTCACAGCACTTCTAAGTGAAGTAAGCAGCTAGATAATCAGGTGTGGAATTTTGGAGAAAGGTCAGAGGTGGAGAAGGGGTCACTAGGAGAGAGAGTAAAATAAGTCAGAGTACAAATATTAAATATCTTCTGCATGCTCAGCAGTCCTAGGCTCAGCATAGTAGAGGATATAAGAATACTAAAAGATGATCACTGATTGGAGCAAGTGAAATGAATAACTATTTAAAAGACAAAAAAAAATAGAATAAGTTTAGACTTAGGCATTAGATTGTGTAATACAAACTCCAAATGTTTTAAGTTTCAGAGGAGAAACATCTGTGATTCCTGCTGTCAAAAAAAGTTGGAGTGTATCTAGGACTTGAAAGATAGATAATATTTGACTAAGTGCTGAGGAATACATTGGCATTGCTTTGTTTTTATGTGAATGAAAGAGAAAATGAATGCAAACATTACAGTGCATGTGAAGTTGATGTGTTTATAAGACAATGAGTATATCAGATTGAAAGAGGATAAACTAAATTTGGCAAACATCAGACAATAATAAGCGATATATATTTTGATGACATTATAGAACACTTGGTTAATCAGAAAGAGGTGATGTTTGGCATAAAGGGAAGTCTTTGAAGGATTTTAGCAGAACAGTGAAGGAAAGCAGCATTTCATGAAGCATGATGAGTAGCAGTCTGTTCATGGGATCAGAAATGAGAAAAAATCTGTAGAATATGGCCAAAACTGGTGTGTCTAAAGCATAGGTTTGAAGGAAGGAAGGATAACCTTTAGGAAGCCATTATTCATGGGTGGCAATGAGCACTATGTGTGACTTTAGAAATTATTGTTGCAACTCAAAATTCTACAAAGTATCTTGACAATTTAAATTCACGTATGTGGTGGATATTTAAATGAGATCTAGACTTAAAGGAGGACCAACAGTGACATGTGCATGACTATCCACCAAAAATATAATGCAGTAAGGAAGCTGCTAGAACTTGACCTGTTTATAACCTGAAATGGAGCAATATATCTTCCTTCCCTCCTTTGGCTGAGTCCTGTTGTTTTGTATTTCTCGTCAAAGTGCATTTACAGAACATGGCTCTCTGAGTGTTGGCTCTTCTTTACTAATTGAGCACATATATAATGACTATTACAAGTAGAATTTTGATAATAAGAGAAAAATATTTTTTCAGAAACACATCAACAAATAACATACCAGACTCATTTTGCCCATAGTAGCCATCTGATATCTCCTAGCCTTTTTTCTACTATCTATTATATAACATGAGCAATAATATTACATAATTTGGAGTGTTACGAGGATCATATGGACAAATTCTGTAGTCCTGATAGAATTTAGACAAATGTTGTTTGTCTTCTGAATTCTAGAAACTGTACTAGATTCTGTAGATACAGCAGTAAACAAAATATGTATGGTACCTGCCCTCATGGAGCCCAGGTAGAATTTATGTAGAACGTATTGCTAGCCATCAAGCATACACACACATCCAGAAAAAAATTGTTATTATTATTAAAGTAGAAGAATGATTAAAATGATTAATGCCTATAGTTGTAGATCTGCTTATATTTTTGATAAGGTTATATAGTTGGCCTTATTAAATATGATAAAAATGAATTGCTCTATTTGGTTTATACAAACTTGAAATGTGATTCTGTGAGACAGAACATTATTCCAAGAGCCTCAGGTAATGTTTACAAAAATTAACTCTCTTAGTTGAAGGATCAAGGGGAATGCAATAAAAGTGTCTTATTATAATTGAATTAAAATTATCAGCTAAAAGGCAACTTCTATAGTATAATGAATTTATCGAATAAGACTGCAAAAATAGATTGGCATATTTACGCAGAGGAAATATTCTAGATCTCCAAATTGAGAGAAAATACCCAATAAGCCCATCATAAATCTTACTATTCAACAGAGGTTAATAAAAAAAGAAGTTACACCAAGAGAACCCAAGATGTTATAAGACGTTTAGACATACAACATTTTTCTAAGAGTAAAATCTTTCAGAAAATATGTTTGGGTCCATTTCGTTTATTGTAATTGAAGTCATCTTATGCCTCTGTTGGAACTCCACTTGCACGCCCTTTAAATTTAATAATGGAAGAGTTTGACTATTTATCAGACGAACTACAGTCTGGGAAATGGAGCTTCTTCTCAATTTACTGTGAATGAAAGCCCAGGTCCTTGGATTCCTCAGTTACCTGATAACAAAACCACTAGTGATACAACATTCACAGAATGAACTACACAAAGATTTCAGGAGCAAATAAAAGAGAAAATGGTCGAAGCCGTGGAATAAGTAGGAGAGAAAAGAATTAAATAGAGTAACTAGTGTCATAAAATGAATTAATTATATAAGAAAAAATTCAAGTGAACATGGGCAAGTTACTTAACTTTCTGAGCCTCTTTCCTCATCTATAAAATGAGATAAGTTTATAGGGTTAATGTACCTTTTAAACAACAAGCATATACATACACATAAAACACTCTTGACTCTAATAACCATAATAAGTATTATTTAAGTGTTTGGTGGGGATGATGTTCCCGTATATAGCAGAATTGTGATTTTTTTCCCCATTTCTTATAGCTTTCTGATTTAATTTTCATGTAGCATTATTATTCTCTCCCTAGAACACCTTTTTTTGCTGCTTATATATACCTTCAATAAATATTTATCTTTAAATCTCCACTGCCTCATACCTTGCCAGAAACCTGATATGTTTGTTGAATTAAATTCAGGGTGTAGAATATTTATTTCAATGAAAAAAATTGATGATCATCCCAGAGCAGCCCTTTTTATTCATTTGTAGAAATAATCTTGTTATTTTAAAAGATGACAGGTTTGTAAGCATTGCAAATAGACCTGTGTAAAGATTTCTTAAAGGAGTTATTGGTTTTATCTCTAGAGACAGAAGCTCAGAATTAACAAAGACTGGTTTGCTGCATGCATGAGTAAACTACAGGCAGCATACAGAATTTGGCTACAATGAGAGAAAAAATGAGAGCAAGCCTAGGCTTAATTATGGAAGCACAGAGTTCCTGGACTTGCCATACCCTCATGAGAGTTGCTTTCTGATTATATGAAGTCTATGGAAGCTATTCAACTATTCAAGATAAATGTATCAGATTGTCATATTTGTCGAAATCAATCCATTAAACGTTCTAGTCACTATAAGTAACTGGAATGCACACAGATATAGATCCATGTACTTCTGAGTGGAGGTTTCCTCTGTAGCTGTTACCACTCTCTCTGTCAGTTTCATTGTGATAAAACGCTTCAGTTTTTTGGAGAAGGCTAGTGACTACTTTGCCCTTAATACAGTGTTCATATTAATTTACATCCTCTGTGTCCAGAAAAGAAAACAAAATGAAGGCTTAAGCTTTCATTTTTCTTGCAATTTTAAAATTTTGTCTCCTAGTCGTTTGAAAGAGGAGGCAGGTTCTATAGGTATATCTTTGCTTTGAGAGAACTTTCCTTAAAGTGGCTTTTTTGGTCTAGCCTTGTCACTGTTAATGGCATGGGCTTGCTGTCAGACGAGAATAAATTCCTTCTCAGGTAACCCACTGGACTATTAAAAGCATGTTCTAAAATAGTCTGAAAAGGAAGGAATAATACAGACTAATTTGAATTGCTGCATGAGAAACAAGGAAAATTAAGGTTTAATCAAAGAATCATTGAAATAATTATGTGTTATTTATTAATGCACCATGTATTTTAATAATCATATCTGTTAGTTTATATGCACAAGTGAAGATTGAAAAAGAACTCTAGAAAATTACATGAATATATTCTTCCAGTGCTGTTCTAAGGTTCATTTGTGTGGCCTAGTGGATAAAAAGTAGAGAATAGGACTCTTTCTAACCATTTCTATAAATGCATAGTTCTTATCCCTTTTCTTAAGCAAGACTTATTTTTAAATATGGAAATAATAAATATGCTCATACCAATTTTGATATAAATAATTGGCTATTTTCAGAGAGAGCTATTTGATAAACAAGTATCTATTTTCTATAGTTTTTTTTTTTTTCTTCTCTGTAGAGGATGCTTTTGTGTTTGCAAAAGATGAAGACAAAAAAGAATTTTGCAATATTAACATTAACGTTACTGATTGTAGCATTAATGATTATACTGATTGTACTGATTATAGACTATTCAACCAGTTGCTTAATAGTTTTTAGTCAATTCTATGACTTTTATTCTAGTTCAGTATATTTCATATTTTGGTTTCTAAAGTATCATACATTAAGATGTAATAATACTGTTATTCTTACATAGTTCTAATAATTGTTCCACATTCAAAAGACAGCGTATTTTCCTATTTACATCCTCATCAACATCTGAGTTGCTATGCTTGAAGTTGTTCTATTAATCAATCTCTCAGCAGTTATTGAATCTCTAGTATATACTTAATGCTAGCAGTCATAACAAGAGTTTCAAACCAGAAGGAGATAACAATCCAGTCAGATATTATGAATAAAACAATGAATAATATAAAGCAGCTGTGGGAGAAAAAGGGAAGAAGGTGCTAATTAAGCACTAAATCGTATGATGCAGATTATACTCTATAAAATTCCAGAGAGAGGGCCACAGTGGTTAGAAAAGGCTTTATCAAGGCGTGTTTTATCAATGCTTATCTTCAGCTTTATTGTGGTTGTTATTATTAATTGCTTGCAATGAGTTTAGTATTGTTTCCTATTTATTTGTCCGTTTTTTTCATCCCAAGTAGGGGAAGAAGTGGTAATAAAATTAGATGTGTTTTTTAAAAAATTAATAATACTGGCCAGGCGCTGTGGCTCAAGCTTGTAATCCCAGCACTTTGTGAGGCCACGGCGGGTGGATCACGAGGTCAGGAGATCGAGACCATCCTGGCTAACATGGTGAAACCCCGTCTCTACTGAAAATACAAAAAAATTAGCCGGGCGTGGTGGCAGGTGCCTGTAGTCCCAGCTACTCAGGAGACTGAGGCAGGAGAATGGTGTGAACCTGGGAGGTGGAGCTTGTAGTCTGCCAAGATCACACCACTACACTCAAACCTGGGTGACAGGGCGAGACTCTGTCTCAAAAACAAACAAAAAACAAAATTAATAATAGTAAGTGAGAAATCAATCCAGGGTAAAAACTGAACAAAACATTGCACCATATAGATGTGATCTATACCATTGTGTTCTCTTCCAAATTAGACCATTCATACTTGTGACTGTCCTTAGTTATTCACACTTAATTATTGGTATTCTGTCTTACTAATGCCTACTGCCCTATTTGATTCCATATTTCTGTTTTGTGGTTAATATGCTGCTTTCCTGAGGGAAAAGTGTCACCTGTAAACCACTTTCTATTGTAAGCATCCACAGTGTTTGGGGAAAGAACCCTTGTTTAGTAAATAAGACTCGTTTGCAACAATTCCAATTCCAATTTCTTATAGGAAGTGAGTGAAAATAGATATGAACAAAGTACCAATATTGTCATTGAAACTCCTTGTTAGAAACAAAATGATGATTTAATATTCTCTTATATATTGGTTGCATTAAGATGTAAACATTTTCCATTTTCTATAATTCATGACAATGTTTACATTAACAATGATTTTCTCCCAGAGGAATATTATTTTTATGTGATTATAAATAGCCTCTTGGCAGACACTGGATAAGCACTGTGTGCTGTTTTAAATGACAACATAGTATCAATTATACACAATACAAAGCAGAGAGAGAGATTGGATGACTTCCAAATGTGTCCTTCAAGTGAGAATATATTTGTGAATTTAATTGTCATGTTAAGCCTATTAAATAACAATTATTAACATGCTTCCATTTTATCCTCTATCTATAAAATATTTTATAGATATTTTATGTTTATGTTATATGCCTGTAGTTGAAAATGTGTGAAGTTTTATTATCTTTATTAAAGCACCCTGTAGAAAATTTTCTGCTGAAGTAAAACCTCAAGTTCTTTTTTCTCCTTCTGAGGTAAACTCCAAAACCAGATTTCTTTTTAATGGGCTATATGGTTTTATGCTTTTCATGTCTCTTTTAATTTCTTTTGAATATAGAATATTTGCATGTGTAGGAGCCAAAAAATAGAGGAAAAAAAAGGCATTTTCCNTTTTTTTTTTTTTTGAAACTGATCTCACTCTGTGGCCCAGACTAGAGTGCAGTGGCCACAATCTTGGGTCACTGCCTGTAGTATGGTATCTTGAGGAAGTTTGAATTTAAACAGATAAGACCTAGAGTCCTTTACAACATTTACTTCATGAATGATATAGTATCACTGAGTTCTCAACTGTATCTGCAAGACATGAGCTATGACTGTACCTCAGTTCCTTTCTGGCATTTATAATAACACATGCCATCCACAGTTCACGCCAGGCCCCACAGGCCCTTTTAGACTCAGTCTGAGGTTACATCCCCAGGAGTAGCTTTCCACTCCACTCAGCTGTGAGGAGTTGCATGTCTCTCTTGATTCCCACATGCTTCACGTCCACTGTTTCTCAAAGTCCTTATTGTAATTATGAACTTTCTTACTGCTCTCACACCTAGTATTACTGGAAGGAGGTTTTTAAAACTCCAAACACTAGCAAAGGGTTTTGGCATAAGACTAGATAAGCATTTGTTGATTTATGTGAATAAATTGTATGACTAAAGGTCTCGGGTAGTCGCTGGAAAGTGCTGTAGAATTGCTACTTGTTAGTTGTTTGTTGTTAATAGTTAATAATGAGAAGAGCAGACTTCTGAGAATAATTCAGCTATGACTAAAGAAAAGTCAAGGCAAAAAAAAAAAAAAAAAATGGATTCAGAGCCTGAAAGACCAGCTTAGTTATGTCACATCACTCAAGTGAAGTCCTTAATTTAAAAAGCTTTTCTGTTATAGCAACCTAATTACAATGTGAAGGGAAGTACTCTTACCATGTTTCTATAAAGTTGCATGCCTTCCAGAGTCCCAAATAAAATTCCAAGGAAATTTTTGGAAAAAAAAAATGAAGAATATTTGTTCTGAAGTATTTTTTTCCCTAAGTCTTCTCCCTTTCAATTTGATCACAAAATCCAACGAGACACTTGACACCACCTAGCAACAGCCAAAGTTTTTCTTAAACCTTCACTCAGAATTGTGTAACTTCTCTGCTTAAACCTCTCAGTGGCTTCCTATGTTACTCACAGGGAAACGGAAAATTCATACTGGTAACAAGATTCTAGGAGATCTGCCCCACTACATCTCGGCTGAAGCACTCAGCACTCCCCTACTGAGTCCTCAACTCTGGCCTCACTGGCTCTTCTTTGAATTTATCTAGCCTGCTCTCATTTCAGGGTCTCTGCAGACATTTTTCCTCTGCTGAAAAGTCTTCTCGCTAATAGCCCAAAGCTCTTCCACTTGTTTTCAATAATCTTTCCAATTGCCCATTTAGAAAGGTTTACCCCGATCCACCTTTAAAAAAACCAAGCCACCTCCTATGCTCTCAGGTTTTAATTCTCAAAACAAAGTTCTCTTTTTTTTCTAATCTTTATCATCACCTGTCCAAAAAATTTATATATATAAAATATGTATATGTATATATGTATATAGCATATACATATGTATTCATTTTAAGCCTCTAAAATGGACTTTTCTCTTGCTTTAAACAATTTTAAGCCATATCAAAACCAGACAACACACCATAGATATTTGCAACTCTTTTTAGGTTACCTATTCCCAGAAAAATTAGAAAATAAATGCAAAATTATGCATATTTCACTTGGTAAATAAGGAGTAAACAGGTGAAAGGGGACTCAAACATATTCTACTCATTTCTCTGACTTTTATGGTTGAAGACAGAAGATACAGCATTCGTCTATAGTTGCATAAGGTAATGACTACTAATTACAGCAAAATAGAGACTTGAATCCACCTCATTGCAGTACAGTACCCTTCATAACATGTTTCTGTCTTGCTTATGGGTATTTTTTCCCTTTAATTTCTCAATAAAAATTATTCTAGACATACCATCCCTGGATATAGAAAAATAAGAATAAAGTTGTATTTACTCAAAAAGATCAGTAAATGTCACACCTAAAAAAATTACCTAAAAAGATTATATGTGGTCAGATTTTTATTATTTGTAAAATCTAGTAGAACTTGTCATTATTATCATTATTTTTCTACATCTACTCTGTTTCAGGCATTTTAGCCCAGTTATCTGCATTTCTCACAAGTAAGCAAGGTAGATTTTATTAGCTCCACTTTTCAAATGAGGAAGATGAAATTCGGTGTGCTATAGCACATTTTTCAAGGTCACACAACTAGGAAGAGTCATGGACAGAATTCAGACCATTGTCATCAATGCCAGCACCTGTGCTTTCTGTCATGCTCCACACCCCTCTGTAGATAACAATGGGACAACTCTAGTAATCACTCGTGTAATTGAACTTATCTTAAGCTTATGTAAAATTTTCCACGGTCATATTGTGAGCTGGGTTCCAGGCCAATCTTTACCACTCTAAGAAAACAAGGTGACAGTGATGAGATATGTTGGAATGTGTTGTTCTTAAAGAAACAAGTTCTTATTTACTTAACTGGAACCAGGAATACATCAATTCTGGCCAGAGTGTTAGAATAAAAGCACGCATCTGACACACAGAATTAGGATAATCTCTACACTAGAAGGGCAAAGAGGGGAGAAACAAGACATAAGACAAAAATAAAACATTTTGCATTTGTTTCCTCGTGAAACTAGCATCTTAGAAAGTTTTACAATTGTAATTAAGTATTGTGTTATTGTCTGGCTTTGAGATGGCATAAAAACATTTAAAGGCAAAAGAAAAGCCCATTGTGAGGGCTTAGAAAGTAAGAAGTAAGTCGTCTAATTTTTCTTTCATCTGATGTTAATTTATGCAGAAGCTAATAACATATTTGTGACTCAGAGCTTCTCATTGTAGGGAAGATTTCTCTCCCAACCACACTCTCTTGTAATCCCTGCCAGAATACAGCCATCGTTTCAGGGCTTATTATACTTTTGTCAGGGAAAGGTAATATTCTGATACTTTCATATCCTATAGATATATTTAATTTTTAACCTTCTGAACATCAATGGGCTTAAATGCTCTAATTCTTCTCTAGCTGTTACAAACAAAACGGCAAACCAATAAGAAAGAGATGGAAGAGGGAACTTGTTATGTGTGTTCAAAGTCAGATAAACAGAAAGGGAAGAGTACTGTTGGCTGTTGAGGAAGAAAAAGTCAGGGGCAGGGAAGTTTTCATAAAAGAAACATGGGTTATTTTTATATCCAAGTAGGATATAATTAAATTGTTATGTTTTTATAAATGAAAAATTTAATTCCATTACTGCCAAATCACCTATGGAACAGAGACTATAGTGCTTGAAGAAATGTAAAATCTTCAGAAGTTGACATTTTAAATGAAATTCACCATGAATAAAGTAAGTCTCATAAGGACAGCTTAAAGGTCTAATTCATAAAAATGTTATTAAAGGACATTATTTGTATCTGCTTTTTGTGGACTTCTGCTCTTATTCCTGACTCTCACAGTGTATGACTGTAATCACAAGCAGAGTGTATAATGGGAGAATTAATTCAATTTGGACTAAGACAAGAATATTATATCACCACAATAAAATCTCAGCTATATTAATTTGAAGGGTAGAAATTGTTGCACAAGAGCAACAAATAGAAAAAGAAATGAATGCCTTCCATATTCCGGGTTCAAATATCTACTTTATTTGTGAAGTTCAGTGTAAGACTGACTAATTGGCACAAACTTTTTAATGAAATATTTATTCATTAACCTTATGGAATTTGGAGACTTGGATGCTGAGTTCTGATCTTATGGTGATTATGGCATTGGTGTTTAGCATGAACTTAGAAATGTTTACATGTCATTTGTATTTTAATTAACCCCTTTTCTGATACATGACATCAGAGGTGATGCTTAGCAAATGCCTATTCAATTGTCTGGCATATACATTTATTTAGAGAAGATGTAAAATTCACTGCTACATAAAATTTCTCCCAGAGAAGCTGAAAGTAGTGATACTTGAAAGTATCTTTATTCAGAATTTTAAATATGATCTGCATATTTAATATGCATAAATCTTTAGGAACAGGAAAAGTGGAAATCAACTGGTTTATTTCTATCTGTGGAACTATCAAAATTTGACTTCTTGACTTTCTACTTCTGATTGGATGAGCTGTAATAGTATGCTGTAGACACGTTTAGACAAAGTGTGAATACATTTTTCCCTGCGACATTAGATTATATCTAGAAGTCATGAAAGTGGTTCTTTATAAATTATATGTCTAACATTGAAAGAAAGTGTTGTCTTTGATCTTGTAGGTAAAAAAGCTCTATACCTAAGAGAATGTGTTAATTCCTATATTTAATAAGATGCAGTCATTAGTAGACACAATTTAAGGATTCATTGTAGAACTATATATTGAATTTCTTTAGCATAATAATGATCTTATAATAGTTCTGGGTAATAGAAGTCTTTGAATGTACCTGTACCTGAGATGAGAGACAACTGACAAAGAGAAAGGCATTTCAAATTTACGATAAATAAATTGAAGATAAAAATCAGTACATTTACAACATTAGCAACAGCTATTATTGCCTCAAATCTAAAACCACTGAACATTCAATTTAAACAACTATGTATTAGTACAGAACTTTGTTATTTGAAATGACTATGCTTACCAGAAAAGTGTCCAGGGATGTCCATCTGCTACGTCGCTATGCCTGGGCAGCACATGAATTCTCTGTCTTTGCCCCCTCAGACCAAGACGGTCTCAGATTTATGAAACAGGGTTCTTCCACGAAGTTTAGAAGTACCACAAACAGTTTGATGTGGCATCCAGACTTACTGCAACATCTGGGTGCAAAGATTGAACAACCTTGTTGATACAACCACTCAGAAAGGACAGTGGAAGATATGTCTTCACCACACTGCCAAATGCTTGTCATCAGGCTTAAATGCCTGTTGACAAGAGCCAGATATGAAACACAGCTACATCAAAATAGATATCTTTTTAATGGCCTAATATATTATTTCTAATGAAATTGAATGTATTAAAAGAAAACAAAAATTAATTCTTTTAGTTTATCTGTAGTATGTTTTCCAAGAAATATATTTTAATTTTATATATCAATACTTTTAAGCACTAGATAAACAATTTTCTGGTGCAGAAAGTTCAAACTATCTTGTTCTTTATTTGTAAACAGTATTAGCAGTCTACAATGTTAAGCATTTTCTGTGAGCCAGGCACTTTACAGAGTGTTTTGTAAACATTAACTTTGAGGGAGGTACTATTATTTGATAAATGAGGAAAACAAGGCTTAGTGGGATTAAACTACTTGCTCAGTAACAAAGCTAGCTGGAAGCAGAACTGACTTAACAAAAATCCTTCATTTCAACCTTGGTTTTGCTTTCATACTAAATTTCCCTAAAGCAATTATTTTAAATTTCTTCTCTAGAAAAAGAAGGGGAAAAGAAGAAGGCTGAGAAGAAAGTTACTCCTGAAACAAAAAAGAAAGGTAAGAAATTTAAAAACCGTGTACCACATAAATCAATTAGTGTCCATGCATAATACTACTGGTAAATCTATTATTCTCTAGGAAAGAAATTCCCTTAATAAATACAGTGTCATTGTTATTAATGAACACTCTTAACATGTCTAAATATTCCAAATAAAATTAAAATTGTCAATTTTTTAAAAAGGAATTCAAACCTAAACACTTTTTGAAAATTACTACTGTGATTATTTTTTTCTTTCTTAAGAGCAGTTGCTTAATTCTCTCTAATTCACTACTTTACTTAACTATATATGTGAATATGACAGTTACTATTTAAATAATTCAGTTTAATTTTAAAAGTCCACCAAAAGATCAAGTCATTTTATGTAGAGGGCAGCAAATATTTGAATACTTGATTGGTTTGTTTTACACACACAAACATACACATATATATATGTGTGTGTACATATATGTTTTTTTAAATTGTTTTTTTCCAAATAATTCATCTGATGTCCTAAGTGAACTTCAGAGATTTCAGAACTTTTGACATGGTTCTGGTGACCTCATAGTTCAGTGAACATTCGACATATTCTTTTTAATATATGTTAGGAAAGCTGTTAAATAATACCATAATTAATAATGCCATTTAATGTTTTTACTGTTATTAAATAATTTTTGCCTTTGGCAAAAAAAAAAAAAAATCCGTTTCCTGAAGAGAAATTATACCTAAGCCACTAGTGTGTTATGAAAGTGCTACCTTATTCATATTTGACATGACTTATGGCTGATTTAGGATTCCTCTATACAAGATAAATTAGATGCCTCCCTGGCAATCATGCATAGCCTATAACATATGCAAGTTAAACAGGTAAAGGCTTATACTTTTCTTATTTTACCAGCAGAAAAAGATGCCAAAAAGAAAAGTGAGAAGGAAACTGCCGTTGATGTGGAAAAAAAAGGTATTGCACTTTCTTTGTTTCCTTAGATGGATTATATTCAGGATGTTTGCTTCATGAACGTGGAAAAGAAAGATATTGCACTTTCTTTGCTTCCTTACATGGATTATGTTCAGGATGTTTGCTTCATGAAAGACACCTCATGCAACATACACAAAGTGTATACAGTTACTTACGTCTACCCAAAAAGTGAAGGGGTCAAAGCAAAACTTGCATTAGAGAAAGTTAAACAGGCAAAGAAGACTTTATTCAAGGTTATTGCAATAGGAGAGAGACTGGAACTGAGCCTGAACTCAATTCCACTAAAACAAACAAACAAACAAAAAAGCAAAACAAAACAAAACAAAACAAAATCGCAGGAGTGTTTGTAATGGTTGGTATGGGGAATCGCAGGACATCTGTTTTTGCATATTAGCCTTTCTCCCTCAAAACATAAACTTTCACTTTTATATCTCCATGACAGGAAGCAGTTTCACAACGTGGAGCAAGGAGTCCAAGGAAGTTAGGCTCCTACTCTTCCACAGAAACTGAGAGATGGGGCACTATCTTTCTTGGTGATTACCTTTCAGAGGGATGGCTCTCAGTTCCTTGAGAAAGGCTTTATGGGTTGCGAAACTGGAAAGTGGCTTGCAAATGTCCCAGCTACTCGAGTGGCCAAGACAGGAACATTGCTTGAGACCAGGAGGTTGAGGCTGTAGTGAGCACCCTAATTGCATTACTGCACTCCAGCCTGGATGACAGAGGGAGACCCTGTCTCCTCATCCCCCTACCAAAAAAAAAAAAAAAAAAAAAAAAAACAAGGTTTATATCTCAACAGAGCCGAGAAAGAGTTTACAATGACAAGTTTTCCAGTTTTCTGAAGTAAATGTTCTAAGAAAAGGGAGATCAGGAGCCACTGAAAGTCAGAAAGAAACCTATTAAGGTTTAATCAAGGTGAAGGCAACATTGGTCAAGATACAATGAACTTGAGAAGAGATACAAAGTAATAACAATACCACATTGCAAAGATAAGAAGCTGAGAGAGAATAATGCACCCTATTAAGAAATAAAGTTATTCAACTATTTGACAGTTTCAATTTTTGCTTTAAATTTTGTTCTGTTTCTATTCTTGTTCAAACATGAATATTGGCTTCTAGTCAGGTTAGGCTTAAGTTCACATGGGAAAGACAATTATCTCAAGTATTATGGTTTGGTGATAAGCATTCTCACCTCAAAGATTTCCTCCACCGATCTCAGTGATGCTTAAAATTCTACCATTAGAACCATTCCATTCCTTTGACTTATGAAGGAATTGTCCCCTATTAAAATGCAAATCTTCTAAGGCTTGTGTATATGGGGTAAAAACCTAATTCCTCTCAGCTATTAAGAACTTAAAGTAAATGAGATTTCCAGATCTTTCCTGTGTAATAGTAAGCTGAAAATTGTACCCTAGAAAATGAGGTGGTAGGTAAGCTTAAACGAAGAAGATTGAAAACTTCAGGGTGGGGAACCGTCTGGGGAGGGCAGGCTGGGTTAGATGGCATTTTAGTGAAAATCTTTCCCTTTCTAGGTAGTAATAGTGTATGTGGAAAAAATGATGGTGGTGAGAACCCTAAAAAGAAGAGAATAGGATGTCAACTATATAAAGATTACGATTAGCAAGCAGCAAATAGAAACGCCTAAAAATATCTGGTATCATGCTATAAATGGGGTAGAAAAAAATGTAAAATGTTAAGAATTGTATGATTAAACAGCTCATGAAATGAGCAGGAAGGATCAGCCAGACATTCTGTGTGTGCAAGAGTCGATTGCCCATTCCTTTGCATCCAAGTTTCCATTATTAAGGATGTATTTTTTTTGTAGTCTGTTGTTCTATTAAATATTCACTCATTTTCTTTTAAAGCTTTCTTATTTTCTGATGAAATATATATTCTATCATAAGAAGGGAAAAACAGTTCCGACTCTATGAGGATACTGAGAAACTGCTTGCTTAGAGCAGTGGATCTGTGAAAATTACATGATTGAGGGTTAAAGATAAACCAAGATACTTCTTCCTTGCTATCGATTTTACTAAAAGAGCTGCAGAAGAAAATTTTGAGGTGTAATTTTCAGACATTCTTCATATGCATGCAAATGCAAAATCTGAAAACATGTTTTTGGCAAAACTCAATGATTGTGTGTGTGTGTGTGTGTGTGCGAGCACGCTCATGCGTGTGTGTGTGTGTATGTATTTGGCTTGGTTTTAGCTTTTTGAGGGAAATGGTGAAACATGTTTATGTGCAATGGTTCATGGGAAAATCTGATACTCCCCTGCCACTGGGAGACCTGTGTTATCAGCCCAGCAGTCATGTCAAAGTGAGGTTGTGAGCCACTGGCAAGAGAACTGATTATCCCAATATCACTTCCTACAAGGACAGTGCTCAGCTACCGAAGCAGAGACCAAACTGGGGTAATGGCTCAGCACATCTGGGCAGGACTACTCAGTTAGCGTTGCAAAACAAATTTGTCCTACTTGGAACCAGTTTTCTGTTTGTATGCTTAACATTTTCACTTTTGATTACACAAAATTCCATTGCTTTTTCCAAATCAGTTCAACTTCCTGATAAAAAGTATGCACAGTTTATTTGTTTACAATCCCTTAACCCCCAAATACTCAAAATAGTGTGTGCGTGCGTGTGTGTGTGTGTGTGTGTGTCAGAGAAAGAGAGACAGAGAGATTGAGTTTCAGTTAGTGCTAGTTTTTAACTCGTTTCTTTTTAGGGTTTAATAATTCTTTACATTTTCATGTGACAGCAATCTGATTTACAAACAGCAAGTTTTAAGCTTATTATGAAAGTAGTAAAATTTTATAGAGATAATGAGAGAAATTGAGAATAACCTGAAATCTTGAAGAGCTGGGGAAAATATTTCATTTCTTCCTAAAATAGAGGAATATGGCAGAGCATATGATCTCACTACTGTGGCCCCAAATAGTAGCAAATTTATAAGGCATAAGATATGCCTACATGCTTATTTAATATTTGAGTGTTATTGTGATATTTTATTATGTTTATGTTAATGTTAATATTATTTCTATTATAAAATATATGCATTTAGTTATATGCTATTTTATTTTATTCCCCTTATATTTTATTGTTACGCTGACACAACAAACCTAAGGCTTACACTCTGCTCAGTGATAAATGGGCTTCTACTGTATGACACTGGTAAATCACACTTTGTCAGTGATGTCTGGGGAAGATGTGGATGGGTGGGCTTTATATGATATAAAATTGCCAGCCCATTAATTAATAAGGGTTGAAACTGAGCAATTGGCACATTGGGGTTAATTATAACACTCTTTTATTTAGTATTCATTTGAAATAATCCATGGTAAAAAATAAAAAAATAAATACCCGCCACTTAAAAACATGATATAAAAAAAATCATCTTGATATTTTTGCAATGTTATAAGGTACATTTTCACTTAAAGAAATACCATGAAAAAAAAAATCAACAAAAGAAATAAAGACTTTAAAAACAAACCTCTAGGTCTGCATAGGACTTCAGTGCTAGAAACACTAAACACTGTAGTTAGTTCTACTAGAAGACATTTCATACTGGGAACTGAGTACCTCCAATGTTATTGAAAGACTAAAAGAATTGAAATCAAATAATCAAAATTTGGATGATGAAGCATCAGGGCAGATCAATAGGTTAGTAGACTGCTTTGTTCACTAGCACTGTCTCCTCACACCCACGAAGACTGGATCCTGAAAATGTGGAGGCAGGCCTCAGCAAATTACTAACATCTTCACTTGCCAAATCATTCATCTGCTCTGCCAAACCATTTCTGCTTTCAGTCTGGTGGAACTTGATATGTCTCCAGAACTCTGGCTGCAAGTGAGTCTGTAAGATGCATCCCAAGTCTCCCAAGTGGAAGTGGGGTGAAATGGAAGTTGAAAGAGGCTATCAACCGTATCTATAAAAATGATCTTTTCAGAAATGTCCAAGATGATACAATTCATACAACAAGAGATGATTTTTGAAGGCCTACACTTTATAGTGATGAAACCTATCTTGGAGTTCCCCCAAAAGATGAAAAGGATGATACAACTAAGCAACATGATCAAATTTGGAAATTCCAAGTGTTCACAAGTCACACTTACCTGAAGTTTATGTTGCTCTTCACCTTCATTGTAGATAAAAGAAGCATGGATGTTCTTTCTCTCTTCCACCACAAAGTGATATTTTTGAAGAAATAACGTTTCACCTACTTGATTAGATTATAATATGTGAACAATTAACAAGTCGACTTGTCTCATAAAAAAACAATTATAACCTGGGCAAAACATATAGACACACAAGAGAAACAGGCCAAAGCTAAGACGACCCGTTGCTGTTGGGTTGGCCTTTTCATAGTTACAATTGTAAACTTTTTGGAGTTAAGTTTGTCATTATCTTATATGTTTATAAACTTATTAACTGTGAAAATAATTTTGACAAAATAACTGTTGATAATAGTATAAAATGATATTTA
Organism: Theropithecus gelada; assembly: GCF_003255815.1. Lineage (NCBI taxonomy): Eukaryota > Metazoa > Chordata > Mammalia > Primates > Cercopithecidae > Theropithecus > Theropithecus gelada. Next base: position 148,019,290 of record NC_037671.1, on the reverse strand, counting down.
ATTATCACACTTTACAATAGGATTTTTTTTTCAGGAATTACATGTATAGAACTATAAATTACAAGAAGGATATTAAAAGCCACGTAGCTTTTCTGAAATAAGCTACTAGAAAAGAATGAATTTGTTCATTCATTCATGCATGGATCTTGAGGGAAATATTTAAAAAAATGCCTACTATATGCTAAGTTTGTACTAGGTGCTGAATACACAGAAGTGGATAAACAGACAAGATCTGCCCCAATGGAGCTTACAGTTTGACAAGTGAGGCACACAGTGAATAAAGACAAAATGTCCATAAGTTGAACTCTGAGTAAGGGCCGTGGAGAAAATAAATTTAAGACAATGATTGAAAATAATGCGTTGGGGTGGGAAGCTATTTAAATAGATAAGGTTATTAGAGCAGGCCTCTCTGAGAGACAACATTTAAATTGAGATCTGATGTATTGAAAGGACTCAGCCATTGATTCCTGTATCATTGTGTGATGTGTATATATATATACACCACGTGTCAGGGAAGGAGAGAGTGGTTTGTACTAGAAGTCAGAATATGAAGGAACATGTATGGGTGTTTGGATTTTATTAAAAGTGTAATGGAAGAAATTGAGTTGAAGTTTTAAATACAGCAATCTTTATAGATTATAGTTAGTGCTCTTGGAATAGATGAGATTAAAAAGAGACGTTGCGTCAAAAGAAAAAGGGAATAGAATCCAGGATCAAGACCTGGGGAAGTGCAACACGTACAAATTCAATAGTGGAAAATAAAGCAAGAGAGGCTGAAAGGAATTGCCAGAGAAATGAAAGGAAAAGTTAAGAGCTTGGTATTACAGATGTTTCAGAAATAGATGTTACAAAAAGCAAAAAGTTATCAACTTTGTGAATGTCACTTACAGTTTGTTTTACGAGGGCAGAAGACACAAGGGCAGTCGGTGGGGTGAAAGGATAAAGCCAGGTTGGAATGGGAGGTGCAAAAATGGAGACTGAAGTGCAGATTTTGCGGGGAAGGGGGAAGGATTATGGTTGTATGAGGAGTAAAGTCTTTTGTGTTTTGTCTAGGTTTGCTTTAATAGTTCAATCTAGTGCCCGATGTACATAAACAGAATGTAGGAGATTGATGCTCAGAGGGACAGAATAGATAAACAGAAATCGAAAAGATAATTGAGAAATCATAGTTTGATGAGTATGTGGTGAAAAATATTCTTTTATTTTTGGAGATAATACCACAGGTGCTCTGATATTTTAAAAGTTGATGTTTTCAAATCATGACTAGGATTCTATGCAGATTGCCTTAAAAGAGAGGCATGCATTTGTAAGATATACAATATATGATTAGATGGCTCTGGTGATAAAACTAAAACTCCAATAATAAATACATTCTGAGATAAAAGCCTCAATTTTAGAAAAAGATGTATCCAAAATGTCTTTTGTGCTCACTGAGGAAAGTTTGTGAAATGTATTTTAGCAAAGCTCTTTAAGGATCATTCATTTACAATATGCCATTAGAGCTTTACACTGAAACATCTTTGTGGTGATGAATTGATCAGGTAAGATTCGTCTAGTATAGAACTCATAAAGAATTTGTGCTGTTTTGAGAGATACATTCATATCTATTTCCATAGAATATTTTCAGTTACTGTATGGGGCAAATAATATTAAATTCTGCACAAACTAAAACCTTTGGCTATCTGCTTTCTCTCTACAAAATCTACTTTTGTCATTGAGAAATTGCAAAGAGTTCTTTACAGAAGCTTATTGCTTTGAATATATCATTAAATTTTATTGTCTACCAGGCATTAGAATATCATCTATTTTACTTTTGAATCTTTGGTAACAGTTGTTCTAGCTCAAAATAATATATATGGCAGACTACAGATCACTTAAATTTCTACATTTACATGTAACTAAAAGAAACCTATTTGAAATATTTATGTGTACATTTATAATTGTACAAAATAATATGTAGTATCTTTCATATGTATTCATGTTAAGTTTTAGTTTAAATGAACATCCTTCCATTTTCTAGACTTGTGTATTGAGACGATTATAGTTTCTTTTTTCTGATCACCCACATCTTTCTCCTTATTTGAAAAGCACTTGGTTTTAGAAAGTTATCTTTTCTCTGGGGTTTTGCAAACATGTGTTTGGGCAAGATTTAACAAATGCGTCTGATTGGTATTGTTAGACACTGAAATCTAGATAAATTTTTTCAGGATATTTGATGGTAATCCAGGAGTTACTATCAAGTTATAACATGTAGATAATTCACAGACTTTTGAGCGATATTGGGACAGTTATATTATTTTATATTCCAGATAAAATTTTTAAAAGTTCATTCAGATGAGTAAAAAATGGGAAGTCTAGTACAAATTAGACCTGGTTTAATCAGTAATCCCCAGCCTTGACTTAGTGAGGCTTCACAATTACAAGGCAATAGTAGATTCAAGTTAGCTTTTTGTTCTGCAACAGGTTAGGTTGCAAATCTGAGTTTCGATGATGGAAGCTTGACTGTGTTGAAAACACTGGCTATGTTTGAAGGGTTTTGAAGGAAACAGAGTATATTTTCAAGTGTTTTATAATCATGGAACTTATGTAAGACAATAGTTGTTTACACCTTTGAGAGTAAGAGATTTTCCAACAGTGGAAAGTCTTCTGACTTGTCACTTACTATGATATCTTTGACTACCTCTGATATTAGCTCTGGATTAGGCATATGGAAGCTAATCTGTTTTAGAGAAGGTAAAATGGAGTCACCACCATGACTTATTGTGGGAATATCTGAGATAACTTTTCACGTATTCACTTTTGGTTTGAACAATACAAAAGTGTGCTTGGGCTGAATGCAAAAATGAGGTAAGGGCATTTTAGTTTAAAAAGGGATTTAAAAATAAATATAAAAACTCAGAAAGAGAGAAGGTTCATATTAGAAATATTTAGGCCTGGAATAAATGGACTAGTATATATGTGACTATTTTTCATCTTTTTAATGTTTATTTTGGGGACTTGGGGTTACCCTCCCTGAGGACATAAACAAGATCACCCCTAAACTTGAGAGTTGTGTTATATTATATTACATTGTATTATATTATATTTATTTTTTTGAGACGGAGTCTTGCTCTATCACCAGGCTGGAATGCAGTGGCATGATCTTGGCACACTGCAACCTCTGCCTCCCGGGTTCAAGCAATTCTCCTGCCTCGGCCTCCCGAGTAGCTGGGACTACAGGCACATGTCACCACACTAGGCTAATTTTTTGTATTTTTAGTAGAGACAGGGTTTCACCATGTCAGCCAGGATGGTCTTGATCTTCTGAACTCGTGATCCGTGCTGAGGTTACAGGCATAAGCCACTGCGCCCAGCCTATTTTATTATTGTTGTTATTATTATTATTATTGTTAGTATTATTATTATTATATTTTGAGACAGGGTCTCGTTCTGTCTCCCTGGCTTTAATGCAGTAGTGCAATATCATCTCACTGCAGCCCAACCTCCTGGACCCAAGTGATACTCCCACCTGAGCCTCCTGTGTAGCTGGGACCACAGGCACGTGCCACCATGCCTGGTTAATTTTGTTTATTTTTGTAGAGGTGAGGTCTCACTGTGATTTAACAAATGCGTCTGATTGGTATTGTCAAACTCCAGGCTAGTGTCAAACTCCTGGACTAAAGTGATCTTCCTGCCTGCATTTCCCAAAGTGCTGGGATTACAGGCATAAGCCACTGCACCCAGCCTTGTGTTATCTTTTATTAAGTTCTTTCAACAGGGAGAATTGAAATATATATAAAGAAGAATCAATAAATATCAGTAAATAGACCGCATATTTCTTCTCTGTATGCATTGATATATCAATATTTTTACCAGGTCTTGCACACATATTAGATAAATTATTTTAAATTCCAGTTTATACTTATTAATAGGATAAATTGTTTTCTGAAAAAAAAAGAAATAAAATAATGTAATTACACAGTAGTCTCTCGCAAATGTCATAAATTAAATTTTCCTGGGAAAATGGCACAAAGTGGCACAGGAAGTGGAATGTCAGTTAAACCAAGTTATTTTTAATCTGTTAATCTCAATTTTAAAATATGGAGAGATTTTGATCAATTTGTTAAACAACAATGTGACAGTGCGGCCTGAGTTTTCTCTGTGATTTGAGATACGTATTTAATATTGCAGATGTGAAATATCCAGGCGAATTTTGTTGTTACATATCCTAGAAGTCTACAGGATTTTCCTTTCAGTGCAAGTAAAGCTTTAAAAACATCAAAGTGATATCTCCCTTAACTGCAGCCTCTCTAGAGATCCCAAAAGCGTATTTTTGAAACAACAGCAAATTCTGCCGGTATAGATTCATTTTATCAGGAACATTTTAAAGTAATAATAAGAACAGTTATTAAATCTGTTTTCTCATTTAATCATAAGAACTCTGTAAGGTAACCATTATAATCCACTTTTCATAGAAAGAGAAATCCAGCATTGGGATAGGTAAATAACTTGCCCATCATCACCAGTAAGTAGAGTGAAGTCAGTATGAAAGTCACCAAATTAAGCTTCACTGTCTTGTTGGACCTGAAAGCATGTGGTCTTCTAATTCTAGGAAACAATGGTGGTAGACTGCTTTAGTGGCTTATTTTTTTCCATCCTCTTTTTTTTTTTTTTTTGCTAATTTCCTTGAGATTATATTGCAGACAGTGGTAAACATGGAGGAAAAAATGCAGAAAAGATCCTGCAGGTCTGACTTTTATTTCTCTTGTAGAAATTATGCTTTCCTTCATTCATTCACTCAACAAATATTTAATAATCCCATAATATATGCAAGGAAATCTGCTTAATGTAGGACATAGATCAGTGTAATAGACATAGAACTTGTCTCCAAGGACTTCAGCAAACAGATAAGTAAAAATTATACCATGAGCACTATCATAGGGTAAATGCAAGGGCTCACACAAAAATCAAGGCATAAGTATAGAAATTATTTCACTTTTATGGTAGGTGGGAGACTATTACAGATCTAGAACAGGGACACCACTGGCCTATATAATTAGGTATTTGACCAAGACACATATCATATTTATTTTTAATCCGGATAGAGACAAACACTTTTAACAGTGGTATATCACTGAAGATACTCGATCTTGCAAGTGGCACGTCATCTAAAAGAAGGAATTTATTAGTTTATCCAACTACTATTCTGTAGTAAACTGGCTGTGAGTTTAGCTTGATGCAGAGGTCACATGATATCATCAGGATATTTCTCTCTCTCTGTTTTTGGACTCTAGTCCCTTGGGATTGGCCCATGTAGCTGTGAATTGGCCATAGGTGCTGCCCTATATCTTCTCTTGTTCCTGTCCTGCTAGGGGCTTGGGAAAGCAGGGCGGGGGGCGGGGGGTGGGGGCAGGAGTGGAATAGATCAGTGTCCTGAAAGTTCAAACAAAAACTTGAGTAGTATCAGTCTCCATAGGCCCATTCCTGAACTAACCTTTTTGGTGAGGGTGAAAAAATAATCTGATTGTTTTATCTTAGGCCATGGGTCCTATCCCTCCAGGAGAGAAATTACATAAACTTTGTCCAAAATATTTGAGCTGAAATTGGATTGGGTGATGATTCCCTAGATTAGGTTTAAAAAATGATGAAATGGAGTAGCTACAACATTGAAAAAGAAATATAAGAATTCTCTTCAAGAAGTCATTTCTAGATGGTGAAAATATTGGTGATATGATTTCTTTATTTTTATTTAGAGAATAACAAGGGAGAAATTTTAGTGTCATCTATGGAGGGAAAACTTAAGTATTTTAGAAAACCAACCCAATATAGAATAATGTAGTGTGATCAACAAAAGCAAATGAAATTGCAGGTTTCATTCATGAAAATATTAAATCTAGTAAAGATTGAAATCCTTTCCCTCTACTTTGTAGTTTTAGAATTACACTTGGATAATAGTCTTTAATTTTAATAAAGATATTTTGAAACAAACCAGATTATATTCAGGAGAGAGTAGTTCAGAAGTGTGGATGTGTAATATGGAAATGAGGAAACAGAGAACATCAAAACCATGTTTCTAACTTTGATCTACTCTCCTATTTAGGTGTAGATTTACTTTTTATTATCCCTAAGAATGAGGACTCCATGGTGGAAGTTAGAAGTAGACAATGTGGGATGTTCAAGATTATATGGGGAAACTTTCAAGTCAGTGAACGCTGCCATTTGAAGTTTTCAAACAGAGGAAGAGTGGGCATCTTTCTTGAATTTGTGGAGGTAATCCTGTAAGAAGAAGGATTACATTACTTTTGATAAGACTTACAAGATTCTATGTTTTTCAAAATTAAACATCTGGCTAAATGAAACTGATGTCTAGATTATTTAAATTTTGAAGTGAAGTTATTATTATTATTGTTATCATTGTCTTAAATTTAGCCACTTGTCTAACTCTTCTAGAAGGTTAGTTATTAAAAAAAAAATAAAAATGGTGTGGTCAAGAGTTTATTCCAGGAAGTGAGGCCATAGTAAATGTTCACTAAATATAACCTGAATTTCCACCATCTCTCCTGACTGCCTATTCCAGCAAAATACATCACTGTGAATCTTATCATAGAATGTTTTATTAATGTCTGCATAAACCAAGGGCACTAAAAAATTAAAATTTATTACACATGTGGAATAATGATTAATTGTCCTCAGGGCAAAGAAATATCTTGAGACATCTCAGTAGAAAAACCCCAAAGACAATAAGCCTAAGGTAGGAAAGAAAGTTTAATAATTATTTATAATGCAAAAAATAGGGAAAAATGATTCACACAGACCAGAAAATAAGAATTGTGGTTATTTTTTGAAAGTTTGTTTGTTGTAAGTAGTTAAAGGAGGCTTGAGGAGCACGTGTAATAAATTGCCTCTGCAATTAACAGTATTTTTCAAAAAATAATTTATGGCAGTATAAACAATTAAGTAATTCTGTTAGTCACTTGCACATATCCTGTTAGCTATATTAATTTTGGAATATAAGGTCAAAAATGTTGAAGTAGCTTATGCCAACAGACAAAGTAGCTAATGCTAAAAAACACTAGAAGGAAAGGCACATAAAATAATTGCCTTGAAAAATACCGTGCTGGTGTAGAGGTGAGAATATGTTATACAAATCCGAGGAGAAAGGAGAAAATACACCATGGCTTGGACATGTGATGCAAGCCTATCAGTGGAATATGGTAAACCACTTGGACTGTCTTCCCTCTAAAAATATGTATAGACACCAACATTCCCAGGAATTTGTACTACTTACTATTATTGCTCCACTATGCCGCACATGCAGCAGGGGCTCAGTGGACATTTGTGAAGTCAATCCTAAGTTAACTTTTGAAAGAATGCCTGGTGATTCCATTATGTTTTAGAAATGGAATCCTAATAGTTCACCCTCTCTTTTCTGAGACTACTCTCTCTGAACTGTTCCTTTTTTAAAACTCTCCTTTACCTTTCACCCTTCTTCTCAATCAGCCAAATTATTTGCTTCCTATTTTTCTCAGAAAATAAAAATTAGAAGAGATCTCCCACAAGTGCTGACCATCAGATCCCATAACGTACTTCATCTGTCTCCTTACGTTCTCTGCCTTCTTGGTGGAATACAATACAATACAATGGTTTCAATGTTCATACTTCTACGAAAAATCCTTCCACTGGTGCACAGTATACGCTTTCCCCACCTGCTAACTAAAGAGCATCACTCCTGCAATTCTCTCCTCTGCAAATTCATTTTGATTTCTATGGTGATTCTCAGTAGCATAAAATGTGTTATGTCATATGTGTGCATATGTATCTCTGTGTGTGTGTAGATAGCTAGATGATTGATAGATAGATAGATAGATAGATAGATAGATAGATAGATAGATAGACAGACAGACAGACATGTTGTGTGCTATATAAATATCCTGGTATTGACAGCACATCCTTCTCAAATTTCTGCCTGATTTCTCAGATCCCCTTTACAGCTGAACTCCTCATAAGCATTGTCTACACTCTCCTTCCAGTCTCTCATCCCTACTGTACTCAGGCTTTCATCTCCACCACAGTTCTTGTCAACTCTCCATATTACCATGTCCAAAGGTGAACTCCATTCTCAAGAGCATTTCACAGCATCTTTCTTCACTCAGCCTCTTAGACAATATTCTTTCCTCTTAAGTTCTCTGGTCACTTTCTTGTTTTATTTTGCTGGTTTCCTCCCTTTCTTTCTGGAATCTCAAACTGGAAGCACTCTAGGGCTCAATTCTCTCTCTATCCTCACTTCCTTGGTGATCTCGTGGTCTTTTTTTTTTTTTTTTTTTTTTTGAGGCAGAGTCTCGCTCTGTCGCCCAGGCTGGAGTGCAGTGGCCGGATCTCTGCTCACTGCAAGCTCCGCCTCCCGGCTTCACGCCATTCTCCTGCCTCAGCCTCCCGAGTAGCTGGGACTACAGGTGCCCGCCACCTCGCCCGGCTAGATTTTTTGTATTTTTAGTAGAGACGGGGTTTCACCGTGTTAGCCAGGATGGTCTTGATCTCCTGACCTCGTGATCCGCCCGTCTCGGCCTCCCAAAGTGCTGGGATTACAGACTTGAGCCACCGCGCCCGGCCCTCATGGTCTTATAAGTTTAAAACCATTCTTATAATAATGACTCTCAAATGTGTATCTCCAACTGTGGCCTCTCACTGAACTCCAAACTCACACCCTCATCTATCCAATTGCCTATTCACCATCTCCAGTAGACTTTAAATATCCAGTAGACTTCTCTAAGTTAATATGTTTTTTTAAACAAAGAACACCACCACCCCTCATCTACACACACACACACATACACACACACACACACCCCTCTACCTCTGAATGTGGCTCTATACTCAGTATTTTCCTCTTATTAGTAAATTACTACAACTTATTCTTCCCCAGGCTTAAATCTCTGTAGCCACTGTTGACTCCTTCATTTCTCTTCCTTAATTCATTATTAAATCCCCTCATTTTCACCTTCGAAATATGTTTAGTAGCTGAACTTTTCTCACTACCTTTATGAACCACGTCAGCTCTGGTACCATAGCCTGTTTCCTCTAAAGTCAAGTTGATAGTGTAACAACAATATGAAAACCCTTGAGAATTTCAGCAACTTTGAAAAATGAGAAAGCTTTTTCTTATTCATGCATAAGTTGGGAAAGTTGCTGTACTCATCATAGCCGCTTAGGCACCCAGGTTGATGCACCTTTACAGAAGCTTCCACTTCACTCAGAGTAAAATCTGAAGTCTCCACAAAGGTGTAAAAGGCTATTCATCAACTGAAGGGCGAAGATAACACCTGAGCAGCCTTTCTCGTGCAGCAAAGCCATTAACTGATGTCCTAATCGCACATGCTTGCCATTTGTAATCATTTGTTACTTGAAGAAATTGCTTCCATTTCCAATAGAACTCACAGTTTCAGCATTTAGATTTCAAAAGTACATGTACAATTTAATTTCCTACTGTAACTGAATTTTAGCTTCACTCAAATTTTATCAAAATGACAAGACAAATGAGCGTATGAAATCTTAACTCTCAAGTTAAAAAAAAAAAAAACGCAGACAGAAAGCTAATTGATGCATGAGTTATTCTTTCTTGTTTATAGAGGGCCTGTGAAAACATAATGCATATAAAAAGAGCCATGACTTCAACTTTGCTGTAAAATGGTCCCTATTGAAAGGATTTAGCCTTGGTGAGAAGGTGTGGATGTGTGAATGTCATTGTGAAGGAAGTAGGGCCGAATAACCAATTAGGGACAGGAAAGGGCAGTTAGGCAGGAGAGAGTTAAAGACTGCAGGTTAGAAAACAGTTTTTTTTTTTTTTTTTCAGTTTGATGCCTTGGTAACACGAGGCATAAAGTTTCCATATGTGCCTTTGAATGTGGATGGGTAGGGTATATAAATACGATGATTAAAAACTCATATTCTTGCCTAATAAAAGACTGAATCAACAAAACATGACAAGGGACCGTTCTAATTTTCCTCTGGCGTTTCTCTCTCCTTCTTATTCTGCTCGTTTGGTGAATGACCCTTCCCCTAAACTCCAACCATGTAGGCTCAACTGGGATTTCAAGTTCCTGTCATCGTTCCACCTGTCACTTTCCCCATGAGTGTGGACCCATGACCCAGGTTGGGCCAGAGTGCTGTCCATATGCTTTAAATAAAAAGGAAAAAAGGAAGATGATTTCTTTTTATAGTTTGTAATTTGAGTGAGGGCAAGAAATGCTATTGGCCATATTTACATCCTTGATGTGGTAGCATTTTAAAAATAATGCTGCCTCATAAAATAAGACAAAACAACATACTAAGGTAGAAGTTTAAAGGTATTTCAGGACTATGATTCATGTATCCCTGGAAAGCACTATTCCCCTGACCTCCTGACATTACACTACATGATGTAATTAATTCTTCATTTTGTCTAAGTTAGTTTATATTTGTATTTTGTAATTTTCAAACTAAATGTTTATTACTCAAATAAACATCCATACAGATTTAAAATAGTTATAGCAATTTTAAAACTCTTGAATAATGAGAGTGAGATAACAAACTAAATAAAACATTTTATGTTTGATATAACTCACCTTGCTGCACAACTTCTTATAGGAGGAAAATAACTTCTCTGATAATGGTTTAAATATGCCTATTTTGGTAGCTGGTTTAGAGAGTGAACAAATATGTATTTATTTAATGAGACTTAGGAAGAAAAATATATTTGTCAATTCAGTATTTACTTGCCAGAAAACATTATGTTAATGTAAATTTAAAAAATTTTATAACTAAAAGCAGGGGTAACTTTCATTGGTTTTATCTTATGAATAAAATAGGAAACGAAATTCAAATGCTTCTTTTAATTTTATTCTGAGCTTTAACTTCTGTTTTTAAAATGTTTAATGTGAAAAGATGGCATTTTATAGCTGGAGTATAAAATTAACAACATGTTTATTCCTCCAAACTATTAATAAACACAGTGAGACAGCCCAAGACAAATTAGACACAGCTACCCATAACGCTGTTACATTTATTTGCTTTGCTAGTAATTATAGTTAGAAAATATCCACTATCATTTGTGCCAGATAGTAATCCATACTTTATTCCTGTTATACCTTTTTACTAATTTATTCCTAATAGCCCCTTGAAGGAAATACACAACCTCTTCATTATAATCTGTATCTACAGCAGATTTAGGAGGTTTTAAAGCCTGTTATAGTTGTCATTGAGGATAAGTAGAGGGGTTTGCAATCTAGAACTTAACCTTAGGTAATAAGTACTGAAGACTTTCTTTGTTAGGCCTAAGTCTTGTTACATAAACTTGCTTCATTTTATTTAACCATTTTGACCTAAAATAAATTGTGAGCAACAATGGTTCCATTCAAAAATTTTTTAAATGTGTGGAATTCCCACTATTTTGTGGGGAACTTTTATGTCTTTGACTCATCATGATTAATTTAGTCCAAATTGGTTTTTAAAATATATATTGGATTGCTTTTCTTGGAATTCCAATGGGAGGAATGTTGGATTCAGAGTTATAAAGGATATTATCATGACTCTCTCTCTCTCAATCTCTCTTTTCCCATCTCCCATCAGCTTTCCTGCTTAGTTAAGGCTTTGGATAAAAACTCTATACCTTGTAACAAGATTGCTTCTGTAAATGTCAGGCTTACAAAGTCGTTAAATGCTGAACTCCAAGGAAAAAACACTCTGAACTCAAAACTCTAAGGGAATTTTCTGATTGGCCAAACTTGGGTAACATGTTAGATGTGTGGGCAGAACTAAATACAGTTATGTCCCCGCAATTGGTTCCAAGATCCCTCAAGAATACCAAAATCCAAGGATGTTCAAGTCTCTTATAAAAAATGAGATAATATTTGCATATAACCTATGCACATCCTCCCATATGCTTTAAATTATCTTTAGATTATCTAAAATATATAATACAAAATATATGTAATGTAAATAGTTGTTATTCTGTATCAGTTTGTAATTTATGTATATATTTTTATATTTGTGTTTTTATTTTTTTTTTGAAATATTTCAATTTTTTTTTTTTTTTGAGATGTGACCTTTCTCTATAAGCTAAAGTATAGTGGTGCTATTACGGCTCACTACAACTTCAAACCCCTAGGCTCAAGCAATCCTCCTGCCTCAGTCCCCTGAGTTGCTGGGACTACAGGAGTGGGCCACCACTCTGAGCCAATTTTTTTTTTTTTTTTTTGAGAGAAAGGGTCTCACTCTGTTGACCAGGCTGGTATCAAACTCCTAACCTTAAGCAGCTCTCCTGCCTAGGCCTTCCAAAGTTCTAGGATTATAGGTAGGAGCCACTGCACCTGTCCCCAAATATTCCTGATCTGCAAAAACATGGTGGCGCTCACCCATGCAGAGCCTGTTGATGCAGAGTTGGCCATCTGTATATACTTACTTCTATGACTGAGTCCTCCTGAAAAAGTCAAAAGAGATTAGGTGGGAAGAGGATGAAGAAAAGTTCAGGTCAAGTATGAAGAGAGAACAGCAGAGACAGTGGGAAATGAAATTGGGAAGACAGATCCTGATATTCCTATCAGGTAGCTGATGTAATTAAGTTTGTGGGCACAAGTGGATAATTTACACTTCATTTGACAGGTAAATGTGTAAAGGAAAGGGATTGACAAAATCATATCTTTGCCTAAAAAGTATTAATCTGCCAATATATTGTCAAGGGCAAGAGACTAAGAGAAATAGTAATTGGAAAGTTATATCAATAAATATTACAGAGCTCAAGTCAATTACAGAAGTACTGGTGATAGGTAAGGAGAGTCTGATCCAACCTGGCAGATTGAGGAGGAGAGAGCCATGGAAAGCATTATAAAGAGAATTCACCCAGTATGTAGCAACTGAGCTTCAAAGGAAGGAAAAGAAAACATGTATCAGTATTTATTTAAATGGCTTTTTAGCGGATATATTTCCTCAGAGAATTTTGTGATCTCTGCTGTTTCTTCTCTTTTAACTGGAAGAAGAATGTTGCTAGAAAAAAAAAAAAAAAAAAGAATCAGAGGGAAATAGATACCTTTCTGTCATGATGACTTTTTAAAACACTGTTTTCACATGAGCACTTCAGTTGGCTGGTTCAGTTGTTGTTAAACAATATTTTGGGGAACCCAAAAGCCATTTTCCTTTTGGCATTTAACGACAATTAAATTTTTTTTTCAATTAATTTATAATGTGGTTCCTTTGTTAGTTAAGTAATCTTTAGGCTAGAGAAAAAAAGAAGTAAGTGAGTCCATTCTGTTTTTTTCGACACTGAGTATCTAGCACCTAGTGTAATGCCAGCATGAAGCAGATGCTGAATCCACCCATTGAATAAACAAAGGAAGCATCTTCCATCACATGAGATGTATTTTTAGTTTTATATCCTTCAAAAAGGATTTGCCTCCCATCTGTGAATTGCTACATTCACTTTGTCTTTATTCACTTTTGCTCACTGTGGTCATGTAGAGAAAAACTAAATATTGTATTCCCAGTCTCCTCTGCTGTATGTGGAGTCTTAATTAGCTTTTCAAACACATTGCAGATAAAACCTATTAATCCTCTGACCTTCACTGAATTCAAAAGTTTTTGTGTTAATTGTTTTGAGAGAGTAATAGACAGTTCTGCTGTTTTTAAAAAAAATCCTTGCATCTCTGCCAGGAAAACAGTAGAACCAGAAAGAACATTTGAAAGGCTGCTGGTATTTGAGCTGCCATCTTTTACAATTAGTGCGTGTCTGAGGACAGTCATTTCTAAAGTTTATGAAAACTATTTTCTTACAGCTTTATAAAATAAGCTTTTAAAAAGTGATTTCTATGCAAGAATAGCAATTAGATCATTTAAGATCATTGTAATTTTGTTTATGAAAGCCCTGAGTGGAAAAGGAACTTACATTTATTGTCCACCCATTAAATTACAAGCACTTTGCTTGCATTAATTCCTTAAAACCTCAGGATCCCCCTTTACCTGTGGTTTGACCATTCATGTCAACATTCACTTCTGTTTACAAGGTTTCAATCACTCCATTGGGTACTGAAGAAAAACTGATGAAAATTGTCACCCTCATTTCACAGAAAAGCACACATTCATTTGTTCTCAAGAGTAAAAATTTCTAGCGCTGATATAGGAAGGAATTAGGACTTGAAAACTGTTTTCTCTGATTCTAAAATGATTGTAAAAATTTCAATGACCATGAGCACGTGGGAGGCAGGAGGTATTCAGTAGTTTCACCCAAGGTTGAGGTGACATACACACCTGTTTTCTCCTGCAGCATTGACATACTTATTCATCACACTTTCTTTTATTCTCAGAGATGTCCAGTGTGGATGATTATGCTCCATCTCAGAAGCTTTTAAAATTATGCATTTGTGAGTGCTTTGGGAGACCAAAGTGAAAAGATCACTTGAGACTGGGAGTTGGAGACCAGCCTGGGCAACATAGTGAGACCCCCACTCTCTAAACAATTAAAAAATTCACCTGGGGCTGTGGCACATGCTTATAGTCCTAGCCACTTTGGAGGCTGAGGCAGGGGGATCATTTGAACCCAGGAAATAAGCGGCTGCTGTGAGTTATCACACCACTGTACTCCAGCCTGGGTGCCAGAGTAAGACCCTATCTCTAAAACAAAAAATAAATTTTAAAAAATTCTCCATGTGTAGAGGCTAAAGCAACTCCATCATGGAAACTAATCCACTATGCTGACTTCTGCTTAACCTCAGTTCCTCTCAGATTTCTACTTTCAAGTACTTACCATAAATCCTGCATAATAGGCAAATTCCTCCTGAAACATCTGCACCCTTTCCCTGTGGTATAGAAGCCCTGACTCTGCGGGGGTAACAGTGCGGGGATCCACCACCTCTCAGCCACCCGAGACATGGCTTCTGCTCATAAATCCCCAGGAAAAGCTTCTTTCAGAGAAACTGGATCTGTCGGTTTCTTTTTTTAGCCTCTCAGCTCCCAGTGCCTCTGGGAGTAGGTTCACATAGACCTGCTCATCTTGAAACAGCATCTCTAGAGGTTTAGAATACCAGAATCTCTCTTCCCATCAGAGGTTATGATTCAGTTGGCCTGGTATAAGGATAAGAAAGACAGCTGTATTTTAAAAATGATCCTTGGGTGATTCTGTGCTGCCAGGTAAGCAAAACACTCATCAAAGCTCATTTAAAAAGCAGCCATGAGCAGTGAAACAGAATGCTCTGCTCGGAGTCGGGAGCCTGGCCCTGAGGTCTAACCTTGACACTGGATGCACAGCCCTCATCGTTTCAGGCTTCTGCTTTGTCTTTATAAACCGAGAAGATGGAATGGAGTCAGTGGTTTTCTGTTGGGGTGGGGGGTTGAGTGTAGGGGAAAGAGAACCTTACAAAGTCTCAAAGTATGAGATTTGTCAAACTATACAAGATTCTGAGATTCTTGTAGCCACCTGTCTCCAAGGGACTGAGGGTGAGTGAAGAGATACTTGGTCTTTTGGAAAATCACTGCTTTGAGAGTGCTAGTGTTTGGGATGGAAGTGTGTTGTATGGCATCATCATTGCCTATGTTGGAGCAGGAAAAAAGAAAGCATGGAAACTTAGGTAGATGATCCTGAATTTTTATTTCTAAATCAAAGCATTAAAAAAACCTTGGATTTAGCAACTACTTGATTCAATAACTTGCTTTTCAGCTGCTTAGTTCAACCCCACACACACACACACACACACACACACACACACACACAGTGTGAAACAACAGCTGAAGACATATTTGATGATGTGAGCACAAATGAATTTTTTTAGTGTTTTTCCTACTGAGTTGCTGGAGGACAATAGTGCGAACATCCACCCTTCCTTGCCAGCTGGCGTGTATTCCTAAACCAGGGAAATAACCGTCACACTTACCCTACCCATTATGACAAGCTACCTCTGGTCAAAATTATTGCAGCATGTTCTTATTAGTGTCTGAATCCCACTTTCATTTGTGTGTTATACCTACCCAGTCCCGGATGAGTAATTTTAATTGTGAGAACCAAATAAGCAAAATGTGGAGTTAGCCTTTGACAAAAATAGCCACTGTTACAAATGTGATTTAAGGGCTGAAATGGTTCAGATCATCACCCCTGGTGTCTTTGCTTCTCAAAGGCAGCTAGGAGGGGTTATTGGTCTCAGAGGTGGAATATAGCTGTTGCTCTGTTGGAAGGAACGTGCTCCTTTTGCTACTTCTTCTTTGTCCACAGGGCAAATACTGTGATATGAGAAACGGGAGAGGTGGGATGTATCATTGGCAGCTTGGCCCTGAAGGCGTTAGGGCAGTATTTTTCTCTTTCTGCCCCTAGCCAGCTGTCTTTTTGCACAGGTTGAACACATGTGCTCTGTCTTTGACATTGTGCATTTAAATGCCAGCTTGTGCAATTTACAGTACAAAAGGGCAAGGATACGTAGGGGAATGAAGAAAAAAACCTCTTTTCTCTTCTCATTGGCTGACCTTTGTGATTTCGCTCTATAAAGGCATGAAAAGAGCCCCTATGACCATATTTCTGATCTTCAAAACAATCACAGAAATAGCCCTTTGTAATGTTATTTATATACGTTGCTACCAGTCTTCATGCATTAGAATATAAAGAATAATTTGAATCCCTGGAACTGAACGTGGAAAACCATTCCTATCTCATTTGACTGAAAGTAAAACCAAACTGCATTCTGTGATTTTGGTAATAGGGATCAAAAATGTTTATATTATAGGATGTTAAGCCAAAAATACCTGAATCTGAAAGGTAGAGCTAATATGCTTACCTCAAATTAATTTAGAAAATTTCAAATTTGGAGAGATCATAATATAATAATTATATGAAACAGATATAAAAGGAGATGCAGGACTGAGAGTGACCTTGGTGGTATGCAAATCCACATTCTTAAGAAATGATTTATGTAGACTTAATGATTTTCGTATTCTCCTTAGGTGTTCATTCATTAATCCATTTGTTCACTTATTGAGTCCTTTCATGAGAAAGATGCTTTTCTGGGTACTAAAGAAAAATGGTAGCTGGGCGTGGTGGCTCATGCCTGTAATCACAGCACTTTGGGAGACCGAGGCGGGAGGATCACCTGAGGTCGGGAGTTGAAGTTCAGCCTGGCCAATATGGAGAAGCCCCATCTCTACTAAAAATACAAAAAAATTAGCTAGGCGTGGTGGCAGGTGCCTGTAATCCCAGCTACTTGAGAAACTGAGGCCGGAGAATCGCTTGAACCCTGGAGGCGGAGGTTGCAGCGAGCTGAGATCATGCCGCTGCACTCCAGCCTGAATGCGACAGAGACTCTGTCAAAAACAAACAAACAAACAAAAAAAAAAAAGGAAAAGAATAATGGTGGTGACAAGGAGACAAAGTTTTTGCATGTATAGAACTTCATAGTTCAGTGAAGGAAACAAATCATAAAGGGCATGTAGTATGATATCCGAGAATGATACTTGCTATGAAGAATTGAGAGGGCAAGTGGATAGAGAATAAAGAAGGTGCTATGTTTTCACTGGGTGGTCTGGGAAGGCCTCTCTAAGGAGATGCTATCTGAGAAGAAACTTGGATGAAGAAAGGAGTGAGCTGTACAAACATTTGTGAAAATAGTTTCATACCATAAAAATGCAAGTTTCACACAGAAGAAATGCAAAAACCCCAAAGATCAGGGAACAGGAAAAGAAGCAGTGGAATAGAATAGCATGAGTGAGGAGCAGGTGGTAGGAGGTGAAGTTAACAGAGTTGTGGAGATCTGGATCACAAAAGGTATTATCCTAAGTGAGGTCCGATGCTTTCAAAGGGCCTGAATACAGATCATTTTAAGCAACTATAAAAGTGAAAACAATTAGAAGCAACAACACATTTCTCATCTGTTTTGTTGGCTGGAAAAGTTGTTTAGTTGCCTCTTGCTCTGTCCCCTTAACTTTAGTGACACTGCTGTCACTGAATTTTGCATATGAAATTCTCTTCAGAAAAGGACAAGGCTAGTGCCATCTGGTGGCCGCAGTTGTGAACCTCATACTCCGTCCTGGAGTATTTGCAAAACCAAAAACATTTAGGCCCAACAGTGCTAAAGCTTTCAATGATACTTATACTTCTAGGTAAATATGTCTATTGAGCACATATAAAACTAGAATACGGGAACTCGGCTAAAATATTGGCTGATGTTGTTTTGTGTTTTGAGCAATCTTTTAATTTAGGCCAATAGTTATTTTTGTCTATACAGTTTATGCAGTTCATATAGTAGGTAATAAATAAATTAGCCTAATGTCTACCTATCACTGAGGAACCATTGACCTTTATTAGGTCTTCTTTCTTAGGTCTCTACAGCAGTAGTATTCTTGAATTCAGAGGGAAACCACATCATTTTCTTTTTATTGTGATATTTGTGGTTATGATTATTTGGCTAGTACACTTACTATTTGTATATAGTGTTTGCCTAATAAATATATATTTACATATGGGATAGAAAGAACTATGTTTTAACATTACATAGATGTTTATCTCAAGGGCTACCTGCTTAGACTGTCTGGCTTGGAGCCTTGCCTCAGTCACCTGCAAGTTCTATGGATGAGTCTTAGTTTCCTTCTATGGAAAGACACTAATGGCTCTAACTTTACAGCGGTCTTGTGAAGGTTAAATGAGAAAATATAGGTAAGCTGTCTCGCCCAGTACTTGGAATATTACAAGTAGCCAATACATGGTAAATATTTTTATTATTTTTATGTATTTGGTATGTAGCATTTGATAAGCTAAAGGTCAAATCATGTCTCGTGGGAAAATTAAACATGAAAAAGTAACTAGCTTGTAAAGATAGTTCAGCCTGATCACTCAATAAGCATTTAGTTGAATTCCTTATCTGTAGTAAACACTGTTCGGGAATATCCATCATACATTTATATTGCCAAGAAGTATGCAAAGCTACAAAAGGACAAGCCTCTGAGGGTTTAATAATTGTGTTTACAGAGCCTAGAGTGGCATCTGGCACAGAGTAGATGCTCAGTAAATATTTGCTGAATGAGCGAATTAGAAAGGACTCCTTAAATATAAATATTACCTAGTTTTACTTCTTATTCATGTAATTATTTAATAAAATTTTATATAAGTTAAAGTTTCTGTATGTAGATGTATGTAAAACTGAAATGATATTCAAAATTGTATTATCATTACATTTTTACCTAGGAAGATGACATCAATAATAATCCTAGGGTACTCATTTTCCAGCAATAATCAAAAGATTCTTGCATTACTAATTGTGAGCAGAATAATTAAAGAGAGGAATTTTGGCAAAACTATTAGGCGAATTGCTAAATTTGTATGTAGTGGCTTTTCCCCTAAAATATAATGTGTGTTTTAAGACTTAATGGCAATTCCATTTTCCTGTTTCCAAGTTCTTGATTGGCAACTCTTTATTATTACACATATATTTTCTATTTGACTAAAACCTCCACAACATACAGAACAAAAGATTTGATTTTTCCTGACTTAAAGAAAAGCTGATATTTGTGTATACACATTTGCTATTTATCAAATAAACTCTAGGACAATGTCAACTGCTTACTAATATCCAATATATGTCCATGGTCAGTCTCCCTCAAGCAATGCATCTCGGAGTATCATGGCAATGTGAAAATTCCTATAACTCACATATTTATATAAATCCTATGGAGTAAGTTGTTAAACATGAGGTAACACTTATCCTGTGTTTTAATGATATTTCAGTGGTTTCTAGAATTTTTTTAAAAATCTCAATAGAAAGGATTTGGTAACCTTAAGGTTAACCTTGATCAATATTTCAGAAAATATTATTAATTGGAACCTAAAAGGAATGCTAAATGCAAAGATGTGGCATAGGTTCATCAAAATTAAAGAAGTCATGTAAAATTAACCTTAATTCTTCATCAGATAGAGAACTTGAAGATCAGAGAAACTGTGTTGACTTAATGCATGTGTAGCAAAGCATTTGAAAAAGTGGATTTCGATGTGTGATTGAAAGGTAAGAAAATGGGCTGAATGCAAGAGACAACTAGTTACCCCTTGAACCTTTACTAACCAACACTTAGTAATGGATAACTCTTAATCTGGTAGAGATGTCTAATGGTGAGTACAGGGCTTCATCCTCTCCTGAGAGTCTCTGGATTTAGTCATTACTGAAAAGATTTTGCATTTGACACTGTTGACTATCTCTTTATCTGTAAGAAGCCTATTCATGATTTGTCAATGGTTTTTTGACATGTTTGTTATCATAATAGGCAAGCACATCTTCAAAGCCAATGATATTTGTTACAATTTTATGTGAAAAAACACCTTCAAGAATGGTTTTTGGGAAACTATATTCACTTGCCAACTGGCTATATTAAACACCACTCTTTCTCTTCTCAAGTGCTTTTTCTTACAACGCCCTATTTATTCCTGCAGAATTCACTTTGATCAGGCTATAAAGTCATCAATTCAAGTTCACCATAAAGAATCAAAGCTTCACCTTAAGTACTTAAAACACTCCTAAGTAATTTTGAGTAATAGTCAATTCTATACCCTTTAGAAAAACTATTTTAATTATTTTTTATAGCCAGTACTTTCTGGTATTTCACCAAGGTGTGATTTCAGATGTAATCCGAATTAAAGTAGCAGTTTGATTATTTGATGCCAGAAAATCCAGACATTTAGAAGTCTCTGAAATTGAAGTGTTTTTGATAATTGTTCTGGGAGCAATCACAAGATATTATGTCCAAGATTCAGTTTGAGAGACTGAGATGCTGATGTCATTGACATCACTGCTACTGTTGCCCCTGACACTGGGAATTTGTTGAGAACAGGATGATGAAACCATTAAATGACATTTTCACAGAATCACATTGCATGGATTCCAAACTTTTTAAAGAGTGTTAACTTTTCAAATCAAGAAGTACTATGATATCTTGATTTCTTATATTGCCTTTCCTCGCTTTTCTCCATGCTATTTTCTTTTTAATGTGATTTTTTTCATTGCCCACCACATTCCTCTTTAAGTAATCATGTTTAGTTCTATGTTGGAACACAGAGAATTATTGGACATTTTAGATATTTTTGGGGGGATTCCAATCTGCTGGAAGCTGTCAAGGTCTGAGTTAGCTAGTTACTAATGAACCCAACATAATTTTCTTTATTTTTTTCTCATGATTTTATCACATGATATGAATTATTTTGTTCGTTTTAAGATTTACCATTATTATTTAGAAGTTTTTAAAAAAATTGATACTGTTTTACTTAATTTGTAAAATGTTTGCCACAAAATATTTATTCATAGAAGTTACTAAAAGCTACATCTCAGAGTTTGGTAGCCAATAGTCTGTTGATAAAGAGATGTAAACAGTGATGATCAGGCATCCTGCTTACAGAACATTAAGAGACACAGAAGAGTATTCACAATCTCACCAGGCAGCTAGACCACAATGAAATTCTAAATCTAGGAAGAAAAATAGGACATTTCTTAAAATATGAATGGTCTTCTAGCACTATCCAATTAAACTTTCTGTATTGGTAGAAAATATCTTATGTCTGCACTGTTGCATGTGGCAGCCACTAGCCACAGGTGGCTCTTTAGCTGTTGAAATATGACTAGTTATTGAGAAGTCAGATTTTCAATTCTATTTAATTTTAAATTATTTAATTTTGCATTTAAACAGCCTAATGTGGTTATTGGCTGCCATATTGGACAGCACTGCCTACTCTTTAAATTTACCATGTCCTCCCCAGCTCCCACCCATTTCCCTTGTTTTCCAATAACATAGACTTGGGAAGTAAATTGTGGTTTTAGTTAAGTCAATGGTCAGGTCCTGTGTTCCTCTAATAACTAGATAAGATTCCATGGTGTGCTGGTAAGCTATATTTTGGGGAGATAAAAATAGTACTAAGTTACAGTGTTTGCTGATTTCCAAGGTGTACATAATTCCACCAAGGCCAATTTGAAGCTATCAACATGAAATTAACCAGCCAGGAAGATTTCTGAAAATTTAACTATCTGGTCACATAAGCTGGTACAAACTGTCTCTAATATACCTACACTATGTAAAAGTCCCAAATCCTTCCCATGTTCTCTTAAATGTTGCTAAGGTTTACATGCCCTAGATCACTTCTCTCTGTGAGTTCTGCTCTTACTTACTTGGTTCAGCTCATGGACTGGCTTCTTAATTCTCTATATGCTGGCCTTTTGTTTTTTTGTTTTTTGTTTTTTTCATAGAAGCACTTTTCTTTAGTTTCCATAAAATCCATTTTCAGAAACCATTTGTACAAAGCATAGAATTGTTTTAAAAAAGAGATCTGTGGATGGCAGAGGGGATGGGGAAAGAGTTCACTATGTGGCAATATTAATAAATATAGATTAAGTATTTGGTATCTTTGCTATTTAATATCCTCAGACTACTCTTCACTTCCCTTTCCCAGGTTCCCTTCCCCTGCATGTCATCTCTCTGACTCCTCTTTGGTGCCTTCCTTCTGCCATAGCTTATCCTCACTCCCTGACTTTTGGATTTCCCCCAGAAACTACAAACTTTCCAACTAGGTCATACAAAGCAATTCAGTTCTCTTCAGCCTCTATTCCCAAACTCTCCTTTTGATATTCACACTCATCTCGCTGCTTGAAGGACCCTTTATTTGCCATAATCAATCTTCCTTAGAAAGTAGTTATTCAGGCTGAGAGCGTTAGCTCAGGCTTGTAATCCCAGAATTTTGGGAGCCCAAGGTGGGCGGATCACGAGATCAGGAGTTCGAGACCAGCCCTGCCAACATGGTGAAACCTCATCTCTACTAAAAATACAAAAATTAACTGGGCATGGGGCATGGTGGCGGGCTCCTGTAACCCCAGCTATTCGTGAGGCTGAGGCTAGGATTGAACCCAGGAGGTGGAGGTTGCAGTGAGCCGAGATTCCACCACTGTACTCCAGCCTGGGCAACAGAGCGAGACTCTGACTCAAAAAAACAAAAAAAGAAAGAAAGTTATTCATACATGTAACAAAACTTATTGAATAACAACTACAAGGGAGGCACTCTTCTGCTTGTAAATATCAAATTTGGCCCTTCATTATATTAGTATTGGTTGTAATAATTTTCAAAGTGCCTAGCACACTGCTGACATACGTTGGCAATCAATAGGTGTCATTTTATTATGTATTTTTGAAGCAAAATTTAGAAATATATTAACACACTAAGGGACAGAAATAAAGGCTACAACCTTTGGAAAGATTCAGCCTTTCATCTCTGTCTTCCTCTTAATTACACATTCTATTTCACCTTCAAAGCTGACTCTTAAATACTAATATTTGTGATGTCTAGATATGTATTAACAATGATGTAATCCACTATCATTTTAGTAAAACTATGTATAAATCACTGTACATTTAATTAATACAGCATGTATTTTCCCTGGCCCTGTGTTTATTTGTTGCTGTTGCTCTCATAAATTCCCTAGTTACTTATTGTGGACACGCAATAAATATACACTTAAAATACTTTTAGTTTCAATAAGTGAAGAGAAAATACAATAAATGTTATAGAAATGATTAACATTATATTTTGGTTCATTTTATTTCTTCGTTGATCACTTTTTGTTTTACTGTAAAACTGTTTGGTAATTTTTGTGAGTGCAGTGAGTAATATTTTATTGTCCTGATGCTAGGTGCTTGCAAAAGGAGAGGAAATGCATGGTGTTCTGTTTTACTTTATGTGACTGGGCATAGAAATGTCTTACCAATTTGATCTCTTATATCTG
The DNA here is from genome assembly GCF_003255815.1 of Theropithecus gelada. Taxonomy (NCBI): domain Eukaryota; kingdom Metazoa; phylum Chordata; class Mammalia; order Primates; family Cercopithecidae; genus Theropithecus; species Theropithecus gelada. The sequence continues at coordinate 147,995,564 of NC_037671.1, read as the reverse complement.
CCCACAGCTCTTGGACTCCACTGCCTTTGTCCTAGTTCAGGTCATCATTATTCTAGTCTGGAACATTAGTCTGGAACAGTCTGGATCATTACTCTAGTTTGGAACCGAAAAATTAGCCATGCACAGCTAATTTTTGTATTTTTGATAGAGACGGGGTTCACCATGTTGGCCAGGCTGGTCCTCCTTGGCTGGTCCTTCACCATGTGTAATTTACACCAAATATTCTGCATCAGTGATTTCACAGAAGGCATATCTGATTATTTCACTCTCCACTTAAATCTGCCAAAGCTTTACTTTGTCCTTAGGATAAAGTCTTAATTGAAGAGTTTCAATGCCTTTCCTGATCTCTCTCTGGCTTCATCTCTTGATAACTCTCTCCTCACCCTTTGCTCTATCCATATAAAAGTCCATCTAATTGTTTAAAGTCAACCCATTATGTCTCACAATTATGATTCTTTCAGAGGCTTCTTTGTTCAAATCCTTATCCTCATCTCTCCACCTCCCCTTTGTTTGAATACCAGTTGCTATTTTCATAAAATCTCACCCCTTACTGGTCCTCTGGTTGGGCAGGTGTCTTGTTTCAATGAATTTTCATAAAATCTCTATCCTACAGAATGGCACATGGCATACAATACTGGGTATTTAATTGTTTCTCACTAAACTCTAAGTTGTGTGTGTGTGTGTGTGTTTAAATTACATTATCTGTTTTAACTGACAGAGCGAAGCACATTTTGCAAAGTGAATGTCATGCTTGTGTTCAAAATTAAGGTGAATTAATAACTGTAATACATAACCAGAAGAATCTTTCTCTGCTAGCATTCAAAAGTAGGAAGAAAGAATACCTTTGCAAGTGCCTGTTATGTTCAAAGTACTATGGGTAGTACTTTACATATGTCACCTAGTTTAATCCTCACAGCAATATGAGCCTTTGAAAACTTAAGCATGCTCAAGGAAAATATGAAATGGCAAAGCCAGAATTCAAAGCGTGACCTTTCTGACTGCAATATTTATGTTCTTTTCACTAATCCACATTGCTTTTGAGAATCTGTGAAAGCTGTGTTGCTGACTACTACCCATCGTGTTGGTTAAATTGAAGAATATATGTCAAAGAGGCTTGTAAACTGTAAATATTCTACATAAGTACTGTGAACTTTATAGGTATTCAAGACACATCTGTTAAATGAGTCACTAAGTGACTATATGATATTATTATTGTAGTTCGTTTGAAAGAGAAGCAAGGAATACTGATTATTTCCATTTCCAGGAGTAACATCACCCACTCTATGTTCCTCATTAATGAGTGTTACATTAAAGAAGAATTCTATCATCAAGTATGTTTAGGAAACAATGCCCTTAGATTGGTTTCTCTACTGTAGAATTTCAGTCTGGTATATGTAAAGTACATTGTAAAGTCTTAGGAGGGTAACATTTTTGATGCGGTGCTCTCTAGTGTTACTTGACCCTGAACTGTTTTTTAGAAGAGCATCTGTCTGGACTAGTATTCCATGGATTCCACTTTAAAGTGTTATAAATCACTTGTAAAACGATATTTCTTGTCAGAGATTATTACTGTTAAACATGTGTTCTGCTATGTAAATTTAAACAAGGAATTTGAAAGGGGACTTCTGGGATGGTAGAGTATGGAAATTAATTTATATACGTACGTTGCAAAACAATTTCTTTTTTTTTTTTTTTTTTTTTTTTGAGAAAAAGTCTCACTCTTGTCCCCCAGGCTGGAGTGCAATGGCGTGATCTTGGCTCACTGCAACGTCTGTGTCCGGGGTTCAAGCGATTCTCCTACCTCAGCGTCCTGAGTAGCTGGGATTACAGGTGCCTGCCACCACGTCCGGCTAATTTTTGTGTTTTTGGTAGAGATGGGGTTTCATCATGTTGGCCAGGCTGGTCTCAAACTCCTGACCTCAGGTGATCCGCCCGCCTTGGCCTCCCAGAGTGTTGGGATTACAGGCGTGAGTCACTGCGCCTGGCCCAAAACAATTCTTATCAAGTTACTTCTCTAAGACATAGATATGAGAATTTTGTACTTTATATTAGAAAATATAAAATATGACCTTATTCAAGTGCTTAATTAGTACCATGCGTAGTGAGATGCTTCAATGAAATTCAGTGATTTTGATGATGAAATATTGTGAGCACAGTGTTGGTATGAACAAGACAAATAGCACTAAGCACATGGTATTGACTATTTATTATTGGCCAGGTTCTCCTATAAGAATTTTTCAGTGCATTGATTCATTGTATTCCAATGCACTGGTTTGTAGCAGCATAAAACCAGGTACTATTGTTAATACATTTTAAAACCATATTTGGAAAACTGAGGAAGAGAGCTGTTGAATGACTTGCCAGTGCCACGCAATCAGAAATCGGTTGGAGTGGGATTTAAACCCAGACCAGGCACCTCTAGGACTTACGCTCTTAATGTGTTTACAATATTGCTACTTCCTAGGTGATTTATTGTGGTGAGGTCTTTGTGGAAAAATAATTTCTTATTACGAAAGTGTTTCATGTTTTGTTTTCATTTTCAAGGTTTATAGCAATTTTGAATCAAGCAACATAAAAGGCAGAGGCCTTACTTTTACCTTCCGATTAATTTTCACAAGAAAAAAATTGCCATGCTTTTTTTCCCTTGCTCTTTAATTCTTCAAAATAATAAACATTTTTTATTCAAGGGGCTTGTTCCTTCAGTTCATTATGTACACAAAAAAAGGGTAAAGATTATGTATTGTCCGTAGCCACAGGGAGGGTGGCATGAGAAAAAAACAAAATGCATATGGCAATTTTATGGGGAGTATGCAGCTTAGGAGGAGAGAGAGAAACATGTCTGTGAACAGCAAAAGCAAGCATAGAAAGGGACAGATGCCTTAAGTAAGAAAGTCCTGGTGAAGCACTACGTCAGCCCCAGGGAGGGAGAAAGAAATACAGGGATCAGAAAAGTTTCCAAGAAATGATAGTATTTCATTTTGGAGGGTGAGAAGTGGTTGACTGAGAAGTAAAAGAGAAAAGTAGAACAAGACAAATAAGGGCATGGGAAAGAGCCCTGACTCTGTTTCTGTATGTACAGAGTTAATAAAACATGTTCCATTCAGTTCGGTTGGTATAAGCAGAAAACAACTTTATTCTTTCTGTAAAAACCAATGCAAACCCATTCTGTAGACTTGCTTCTCTTCACCCCTTGGGTGAAATCAGGAACAGACTCTAGCTTGCCTGGTCATGTTCAACTCAGATAATAAAACAATGGTGTCTTTTTTTAAGACGTTCAGTCCAGTATATTATCAAAGCTCCCAATTTCCATTCAAATAAATTTTCCCCCACCCCACGCCAACCTAAGCTTGGGCCCTCTCAGCAAGCACCCTGAGCTTGGAGCCTGAAAGTGGGAAGGTATTGTGGGTTTCTTGTCTCTTTTTCCTGCTCTACGGAAGCCCCTGAAATTAATTACTCCACCAGCCAATTCACCAGGCTTGGAGCAAGGGGAGAGCACAGAGATAAAGATGACAATTTTGTTTTTTGAATCAGTAAACCTTGAAACCCTTCTATGTTGGACTGCTTGTTATGTGAAATAATACTTTCTCTTCTTAAGTCAAACAATATGGGATTTTTCTATAAATTTGCTGTATAGAAATTAGCTGTTATAATTGCCATTGTTGCTATTTTATTTTAAAGGCTATTTATGTAAAAGATTTTCCTGTGTTTATATATGGCTATCACAATGAGTCGCAGCAAACCTTTTAGAAATTATATTGGCTCTTCATTTTATATACATGCATATAATGTAAAAAAAAGTAATGTATTATATATTACATCATATAAAGTTTTAAGGTTTATACTAAAATTTATAGTTTAAAACTGCAAGGAAAAATGGCATTATTTTGAAGAGAAGTGGTAATTCCTCTTATATTGGCAACATCTTGGACGAGGGTCAGAATGCTTGCAGTTTAGTCCAGGCCTAGCAGCCTATCTTATAAAGCAATGATACAGATCAAGTGCAGTAATTAATGCAAAAACTTTTGAAATACTGTGCTTAGAAATTTAACTTTTTAATCAAATAATAGTGTAGAGTAACTTTTCGGTATATTGGAGATGCTTTCTGAATTTAATGTGTTACACAACCTTGATGTTTGTGAAATTTTTTTTGTTGAATATAACAATCAGAATATTTATAAGTTTTGGTTTTCTTTGGTCCTACATCATTCTATTTTGGGTTTTACTTGGTTTAAAAATGTTTCTGACTAAAATTTTAATCTGTGCATTTGTGCTTATCTGGTTTTCTAGAAAATTCAATAAATGAAGGATGAACAATCAATGCAGTTTTTAGAAATTTGAGTAGACATATTTAGCTATTATTGGGAGTCAAATATGGTCTCAAGATAAATTAAATATGAACTATAAAACATTATAGCACAAAATACTGTGGGACTATCATTAAGCTTCCATTTGCTTTTCAATAGATGGGAGATTTTTCTTAGTGTAAGTAATCTAATGAGTGTTCTCTGCTTATAGTACATGAAGTATTGGGTTAGGTACCCATGAGGATTACAATTAGTATGGGGCCATTGGTCAAAGGTATAGTCCTCTTTTGATTTAAAAAAAATTGCAATTATTTGTTTTTTAAATTAAATTGACTTTTTAAATTGTACATCATATGTGAGCCTGGTTGAAAGATGAGAATTAGTAAACTTTTTGGTCTGAGAATTTATTATGGTAACCTACTGCATCCTTCCTTTAGCCATTTTGTCATGTAATACAAAAACCAATTGTGTTTGCTTCTGAGATTTCTTGTTGATGCTAAAGTCTTCAAAAATGTACTCCACAGAAGAAAACATTGTAACATTTTATCCTTAAAAGAATTTTCCAAAATCTTTAATTTTAAAACAGCGTACAGTTCATATTTATAAAATTTCTACTGCCTTCAAATGGGTTAGTTGGAATTCAGACCATCTGTGAGATGATGGAGATGGGCTAACTGGAAAGCCTAGTAGCTATAAAAGTAGATTTCAGTTGAGCTGTTTGTTAGAAGACAAATGCCTTGCCTTTTACCAAGGTATTTGGGAAATTGTTTTTTGGTCCTAGCATTCACTCACTTGCTCTCAAACACTTCTATGCACATTGCTCTAGCAATTGAATATTGATTCATGTATTTGTGCATATAAGCATGGATTTTGAATATTCGGTGGTTAAAGGTAACCTCCAGGTTGACTGCTAAAGAAACACATTATCCTTTATAGAATAGTTTTCCAAAGAAAGTGGTACATTTGCTGCAATACGTGAAAATGCAGGCTCCAGAAGCAATGTTAATATTCAGTAACCTTAGCTTGTATTAATATTATGAGAACCACTAGGCTGCCAGCTAAATACTAATTTAAGTTTAGATCTGCATGCCTAACACTGCGGACTACTGTTCCTCAGAGCTGTGCATAATTCCTTTTAACACTGATGGAAAGGAAAGAATGAAGTGGTGAAATTCCCTTTCAGGGAAGCCAATATTGAGAAGTCCATTTATTTATCTAGATCATTAGCCTGTGAGCTGACAGTTAAAGCATTTGAACTCTTAGAACCATGACACAAACGTGAACTAAAGAACAGTCCATAGGAGACGCAGTGACTCACATTTGTAATCCCAGCACTTTGGGAAGCTGAGGTGGGTGGATCACCTGAGGTCAAGAGTTCGAAACAAGCCTGACCAACATGGCAGAAACCCCGTCTCTATTAAATATACAACAACTAGCCAGGTGTGGTAGTGCATGCCTGTAATCCTAGCTACTTGGGAGACTGAGGCAGGAGAATTGCTTGTACCTGGGAGATGGAGGTTGCGGTGAGCTGAGATCGCATCACTGCACTCCTGCCTAGGTGACAGAAACTTCTCAAAAAACAAAACAAAACAAAAAAGCAAAAAACAGTTTGCCACACATTACAAAAAGTCCACAGTCTCTAAAATTAAAAATGTTAAATATAGATTATAATCTAAATGGCTCAGTAATTCAGTGATATTGCATCTCAAGTACTAACTGCATATTTTCCCACACATCTTAGAGATAACAAACAACATATAAAATCATTTCCATGTTTACAGAAATGAATATTTTTATATATTAGGTTGGAAAGGACATCAAGCCTGTGGCATCTATCATAGTACATAGCTTCAACATTAATTGTCCTTTCATCCTAATTTTTGCTTTGCTTTTAATGAATGTTTATAAAATTCCAAGGAGAAGATTGAGAGTCCAATATCAGAAAGAAGGAAATAATCAAGTGTGACTTGTCTGTCTTTATTAGGGATTTCTTAACTATTTATTAGGTGGTCCTTTTTGGTTTGAGAAGGAAAAGTTGCCCTATAACCTTAATATTTTAGAATATTCACCAATAATATGTAATATCCTAATTATATATTATAAAACCTGAATCGTTTCAGTAATAATTTGAATATCAAATATCTTGTCCCATTTTCCTCCCTTCAACTGCTGTCTTTTATCTCACTATTTTCTATTTGTATTACTTACATTTTTTCAATTCCTCTTTTCTCCTGTATTTTCTTAATTCTTGATTTTGACTCTCAAAACTTTTCTCTATTTAGTAAAATTCTATTTTCAGTTATGTTGAGTTTTTAAAATTTGGAGCTCTTCCTTATGTTCTGCAATGTGTCATCATTGATCAGAATACTGTCCTTCTAGGAAGCAGCTATATATTCCTGCTATTTTAACCGGGGAATTTTGATTTCTAGACTAAGATGTGCTTTATCTCCATAGGCAGATACCTGTACCTATGCTTTTTTCTTATTTCTTCCCACACATTCTGGGATCTTGCTACCCTAATTGTCTTCCCACTTCCCAGATGTTTCCACATATTTGTCTCCATTTGGTATTTCTTTACTCTTTTCAAACAAAACAGGAAAAAAACCTTTGCTTGTTCTTCCTGCCATCTTCAAGCCCCTTTGTAGTTTCTTTTTGTCCTAGTGCCTCTGCCATATTTGTCACAGGAATGGATTCCACGCTCTACTTCCGTTTTGTTACTGTCCACCTTAGAGCGCTAAAGGTAGGCTTCCTTCTATCCTCATTTCTATTCCAAAACCATGTCCACAGTGGTTTCCAGGGATTTCTTAGATACAAAATTTTATTTCTTTTATTTAACCCTGAAGTTTATTGCCTCATTTAAAAAAAATGTCTTTTCCCTGGCCTTGTTGAAATCAACATTTGGATTTTTCTTATAGATTATTAACTAATATATTTCTTGATAGGATGGTAGTCTGAGTCCTTCTGTTCATTTGTCTCTGAGAAAAATTGCTCACTCTCTTAATTTCAGTTTACACCACGACATATATGACTTTAGAATCTCCATATCTTTTCAAGGACCCTCCTTTCTTCAAATGTCTACTCAATATTTTCATTTGAATTTCTACCATTGTTTCAAACTTAACATGTGTCAAAAGCTTTAAATTATGTTAAAACCTATTCTGTTTATCAGTCTGTCTTATTTGAACAAACAGCCTTCTTTCCTTCTCTGTATATGTCAAACAAATCTCAAAATTGTATTAGGTTCTTCTTTTAAATATCTAGCTTTTTTTTTTTTTTTCATTTCCCATTAACATTTGCTTAGTCTAAGGTATTATCACCTTACATCGAGTATTCCAGTGACATTGTACCTGGCTTCTATGCTACAGGGATAGAAACCCTTTCCCCAGACAATCCTGGACACTTTTATCTCTTCAAACCACTGCCGTGTAACTTTCCTGCCCAAAAATGTGGTAGTGCTCAATGTACTAAGACAAAAGTCTACGTTATTTGCTGAGATTTCAAGGTCAATTATTTTAACCATAATTTACTTTTAAACAAACTTTAACATTTGGTTTATTAAAATAAAATGTTTAAACAAATTAAATTTAACAATTTACTTGAGCAAAAAAATGATTCATAAACCTGGCATGATTCAAAACTAAAGAGCTTCAGAGAGCTCTGCTCAGGTGGGCAGTGAGCTGTTATAGCCCAAACGGGAAGGGAACTACAGAAATAGCTTGATTGGTTAAATCTAGACATTTGCCTTATTTGGGCATGGTCTAGTCAGTTGGCTGCCTATGACTGGCTGAAGCTCAGCTGTTTGTGATTGACTGAGACTCTGTTTTCTGTTACAAAAAATATACTCCTAAGTAAGGTTTCAGTTTGTTTACATACTGAGTTAGGTTACAGTTCATTATGAAGGAACTTGCAATGTGAAGACAGCCTCAGGCTAATGGCCTTCTGCTTATTTCCCATGTTTTACTTCTCCTTAACATCAAACAAGGCTCTTCTGCTCCAGCTGGATTGATTTACAATTCTAGGCGAATACATTATCATTCACTCTACAGCTTTCTTCCCCTTCACCCTTTGTGACTCTACACCTTATCTCTCCTTAAATTTTTTTTTTTTTCTTTTTGAGATGGAGTCTCACTCTGTTGCCCAGGCTGGAGTGCAGTGGCGTGATCTTGGTTCACTGCAACCTCCACCTCCCAGGTTCAAGCAATTCTCCTGCCTCAGCCTCCCTAGTAGCTGGAATTACAGGTGCGCACTCCTACACCCGGCTAATTTTTGTATTTTTAGTAGAGATGGGGTTTCACCATGTTGGCCAGGAGGCTGTTCTTGAACTCCTGACCTCAGGTGATCTGCCTCCCAAAGTGCTGGGATTATAGGCATGAGCCACTACACCCAACCTCCTTTAAATCTTATCTATATCCTGCCTTCTTAAAAATTGCCAATCTCTAAAACTCAGATTACCATACACTTTATTTAGTTTTTTTCACACAACGTTCCTAACCAAACTGTGGGTGGAACTAGTTCTTATGTTTAGGTAATATAGATGCCTTATTACCAATAAGCAATAAATACAGAAGAGTAAGTGACAAACCTCAGCAATTATTTAGAGAAGCATTTTCTCATTTAAAATCAAATTGCACAATGTTCAACCTCTAACCCCCTGTTTAATCTGAGGACTAAATTTACCGGAAAATGTTTGCTTAGAAATAACCTCTGAATTCTTCTTTGGTCTACTTGATTTAGAATTCTTCATTCAGGATTTCTATCCTTTAGAAATCATGGTAATTTATCAGTGTAATCTGCATTTTACAAACTTAGCCACTTTTACAAAAAACTTAAATTCTCTTTGAATCTGATTATAACATCTTTAGATTTTGACATCTATAGAACTGTAGAGGGAAAAAAGGGCTCAAGAAGTCTGCGTCATTTTGTGAGGATAATTGCCACATACTTGGTTTAGAATTGTCAGGCATATAATATTGGCTTTACAAACACCTTGTCTCCTAATCATTATTCACTTATTCACCGCAGTAATGTTTCGGGATGCCTGCTCAGTACCAAGAACTGTGTTAGAGATACAAGATACACAAAAGCCAGTCTTTGGCCTTAGTTTTTCTTTCCACTTTTCTTATTTTGATATATTTTTAGAGGACTACATTCACACAATTCTGTTTGTTTATAACATTTCCAAATTGGGTAAGGAGATAAAAGTGGTGTGTGTGTTTCTTATTTTCTAGGAAAGGAAAAACAGAATGGTGATATTCACATACACTGCTTACTAATGTTAGAAAAACAGGGGCTTTTTTTTTTAAGTGCTAAATTTAGGTCATATTGTTCTACGACACCTTTTAATGAGGAAAACTCTCTCTACCCTATATGTAAATTGGGCATTAGAGCAGGGGTCCCCGAACCCTGGTACTGGTCTGTGACCTAATAGGAACCAGGTTGCACAGCAGAGGATGAGCAGCCAGCAAGGGAGCATCCCAGCCTGAGCTCTGCCTCCTGTCAGATCAGCGGGGGCATTAGATTCTCATAGGAGCGTGAACCCTGTTGTGAATTGCTCATGCGAGGGATCTAGGTTGTGTACTCCTTATGAGGATCTAACTAATGCCTAACGATCTGAGGTGAAACAGTTTCATCTCGAAACCATCCCCCATTACCCCCATCCTCCACTGTCCCTGGGAGGAAAAATTGTCTTCCACAAAACCGGTCCCTGGTGCCAAAAATGTTGGGGACTGTCAAAATTAGAGGTCCTGTCAACTAGACCTTATTTAACTTTTAAAATAGAAATTCTAACTGGAGAATATGGCTAAATAATCAGAAATTTTGTTTCCTTTATATGTTTGTGTGTGTGTATGTGTGTGTGTGTATACATATTCTTTATGTCAAATAAAATGGCTTATTTTTTAAAATAAACTCTTGACTTTTAAAATCATTACTATATTTTTTTCTTAGAGTCTGAATCAATCCTAGCCCAATACAGAAATCACTCATATGGAGAATGCAATAGTTTTTCCAAATCATAATATTTATTTCACTAAAGTGTCAAATTTCTACTTAAAATTCTAAGTAGAATTCACTTTTCTGTTTGAGTCCTAACTGTTCTGGAAAGTGTATGCTTCTCCTAAGGAAATCATTCCAATTTGTTGGTCAGGATGCTTGCTTTTAAAATATTATCAATGCAAAAGGAATGCTTATTTTATGGTAGTGGAGGACTACCAGGATAAGTCTTAATAATACAAATGAATAAATAATCAAGAAATTTGCCATCACAGATAATGTAGGCAAATTCTTCTAATACTTTTATCTGTGTTCATAATCACTGATTTTAGAAAGTTGCTATAGAAGGTAGAAAGGAACCCTGAGTGACCAGCTGGTACTCTCTCTTTGCTTTAGGCAAAAATGTCCAGGACCCCTCTAAGACAGGTATTTCTTTCTCTGGCATCTCAAGAAATGGGACTTCATATCTTCCCATCATATTGCATTCTGTTGTTTTATTAGATATATGGAATAAACCTTTTTCTTGGTCTAAATGTAATCTGCCCTTAATATGGTAAATATTTTGAAGAGTAAACGGCCAGATGATCTGTTTCTTGCACATAACTTTCCTTTATATTAAAAAAAGTTTCTTCTGCTAATCATTTAAATATATTGATACCTTGGTCTTCAATCCTAAATTGTTGATTACTTAAGAAACTTATCATTCTCACACATTCTATCCAGAAAGCTAGTTAATGCCATGAGGGGGAAATGCTCATTATTCTGATTGATGTTTCCCAAACACTTTCTGTTTTCCTATGCTTAATTTTTGGAGAAAGCTGATTTTATGTGTAACATCTATAGGTAGATTTTGACTTACATGTAGTAAAAGCATCCAAATTCTTTCTTTTTCAAGTTAAGAAATCCTTGGAATGATTTAAATGGAAGAGATATTCTTTTTAAAAAATTAAAAAATAGACTATTTTAGTAGCCGTGGAATAATCAATTTTTTTCTGAATTAAATGCTATAATGCTAAGTTATTAAGTTAAAGGCTACTTAGATTCCAAAACAAAATACTTGGCATGATGAGGTGAAGATTTTCTGGGGGGAAAAAATCTAGCAAAATTATGCCACCTATTGTAAATCATTTTGCCAACTTATTTAGATTTTTAACCTCTAGCAATAACAGATTATTTTGATAAATTATTCATATTTCTGCATTGTGCACCTTTTGCAATTTGCATATCTGGCTGCAAATAGGCCCGTCTTTCAGGCTTCAGTCCCCCTGGTCACACAGGATGGCCAAAGGCTGCTTCATGATTAATTTCATCTCAATAGGGTAATTATCATACTGAAATGAAGCAGTGCCCCTGAAATATGCTTTCCTAGAGCTCTAAGTACAAGAGGCTTAGCCTAGAGCTTTCAAGTATGTAGTAACTTTTAGCTTAAATGTTAACCTTTCTCTATTTTGGTATTTTGGTACTATCTATATCTAAAAATAACACTGGATTTTATAAGAATAGGAAACAATAATTTAGAATTTGATCTAGCAATTCATTGGACTGCAAAATAATTTGTCATTAGTTTCCACTGTCTTGTGCAAAAAACAAAGGATGTATATATTTTGAGGGGTCAAGATTTTATATTGCTGGGTCAAATTGTAGCTGCTGAATTAATAAACATGAATTTATCTCCTGGTCTATGGAAAAGCCATTTACCTTTTCTATATTTAGTTTTCTTACCTAAGAAAATAAGAACAGTTGGCCGGGCACGGTGGCTCACGCCTGTAATCCCAGCACTTTGGGAGGCCAAGGCAGGTGAATCACGAGGTCAGGAGTTCGAGAGCAGCCTGACCAACATGGTGAAACCCTGTCTTTACTATAAATACAAAAAATTAGCTAGGCGCAGGGGTGGATGCCTGTAATCGCAACTACTCAGGAAGCTGAGGCAGGAGAATCGCTTGAACTTGGGAGGCGGAGGTTGCAGTGAGCCAAGATCGTGCCACTGCATGCCAGCCTGGGCGACAGAGTGAGACATTGTCTAAAAAAAAAAAAAAAAAAAAAAAAGATTCTAAGTTCCTTGTAATGTTGAAGAAATAGCAAGAGACAGCTTTTAAAGCTGTTTTCCTTTCTTTGGAAAATTAATAAAAGAAATTTGATTCATAATTTGGACCCTGAAAAAATGTTTATCTCAAACATGCTCTTAAGTAGAATTCCAATATTTTCATTTTTTGCTGTTTGTTTCCCCTCCTATTCTTTTATCAAAATCCATTCAAATTAAATAAAAATTTGCAAATTTGTCTAAATTAGTTAATTTTACAAAATTCCCAACTGCAATGTGGGATACCATATATTCTACTAAAAATCTAGTTCTAAAATTTAGAGTTAATACACTTTCTGAATAACACATGTCAGTGATCAAAGAGAAAAAGAGATTTTGCATCATCTTAAAAGTGAAATAGATTCCCGAACTTAATGTTCCATTTCAAAGCAGTCAATTGGATTTTTGTTTTCATTTTTATACTTAGATATTCTGTGCCATTTCTTACATGTTTCATAGAGACAATTTTTCCAGCAGTTTGTTGACTCTGGAGTTATAAAGTTGAACAAGTGACAATCAATCAGTGATCTCAGGGTATTTATAGGGTATTAGGAAGGGAAGTTGTACGAGTAAATAATTGTATTATTTCACATTGAAATGGAAATCCGTAGTGTGGAGGTCAGTGGGCTGGGTATTGTCAATAACAAGGACAAAGTCTGTGTGGTAGGAGACCACTACCTGCTTTACCATCTGCTGCTACTCATTCTCCTGCCCCTGTCAGTTCCTCTCTCTAATGTCCAGTCACTTCACTGCAGCTGGGAGGATCTTTCTTACTTATTTTGTTGTTACTATACGTAAGGGACTTACATGTTATTCAGGTATTTGAATAACACTGCTTATTGTCTCTTGTGAAGTAGTAATTGATCTCTACCAACTTATTCTAAAATTAAAACGTAATAAATACACTGATTTTTTTCAGAGATGGGAGAATGCTCAAAAACATGTAAGATGTGGATAGGATTTTCAACAATACTATTATTCTTTATCTGCTGTCCATTAGCCAAAGACCAATTCTGGCAGCTGACAATGTAGCAGTCCATTTGCCACTAAAGTTATATGAAACCTATTTTTGAAAATGTATTGGATTTGCACTTTACATTAAATGAAGTCAAAATGTAAACAGTGTCCTAGAAATGAAAAGTTAATTATATTAAACTAATATTTAAATCTCTGTGCAAAAATTGGCTCTTTAACAAAATGTTTGCAGACTAATGATATCTTTTCAGTTTTGTAAATCAGATTGTTCCATGTCTGTGGAATCAGAAGACATTGAAACATTTGGCCCATCTGATTCATGACAATTTGTTTATATAAATACTACATGTTTCAGGGATCTACAAATACTAACTTCTCTGATAATTTCCTGCGAAAACACCCCCAAGTGAATTGTGCTGACATTTTAATCTAGGTCCATCCTGTCTCTGATTTAAAAGTCCAAAATACTATTTATCAATTTCAGAATTACTATAATCTTTAGTTGAATATTGTTATGGTCATCTGTTTTTTATTGAAATCATTGTACTTTATTTCCAAAAACATAGCTATAACCAAAACTATGACAAGATAAAATCATTTGATATAATGAAATTTGCATTAGAATATGTATAGTGCAGGCAGTACAGATGAAATACTGTAGTAGGTGTTGGAAACAGTGGGTTCATTATCCTGTATTCTTTATTTTTGTATAGGTTTAGAATTATTTTCCCTAACAAAAATGTAGTTTCTTTTGTAGTTGGCAGAAATCAAAAGAAGACAGAAAAATTATTTATAACGAAAATTTGTCTGTCTGGATTAATGTGTTTTCTGTAGTACAATATTTGGTGCAGCCTTCTTGTGTCGTACATGTATGGACTCAGGGTCGATTTCTTCCCCTAATGTCATGCGATTTTGAAAATGGAAATGCTGTGCAAGATCATATGTCAAATCTGATCTTCTTTGCATGTGTCCTCAATAGTTTCAAGGATGATACTGTTGTTGGTTGGATGCAAGCTGGCAGAATTACTGAAAAGGCATTTGGTTTTAAACTGTTAATTTCTATTGAGATGTACATCATGTAGTAGTTTATGAGCTAATATTTTAGACGGGTGCAAACGCAGTTGAGGGTGGTGCAACTGCAATTGTGTTTGCACCAACCTCATAAATGAACTTTAAAGCTTAAAATCAGAGAAGGAATAGATGGAGTTATGAGGGCCAAACATGATACTGCTACTATCCCGAGATTTTCCTCCATTAAAATCATACTTTTGCAGGTAGACATTGTAGAATGACCTCTTTAAAATACACTTTTACCTGGAAACAGTATCTTCAATGCATCAGTGTGCATTTGTGGACTGTTTTCTTTGGCATGGGTTGGGGACAGGACAATGAGGTGCAGGGAAGACTTAGGGAGGGAACTAAGTCTTAGTAGAAAGAAGAGCCTATAGGTAAGGAACCCTAAAACATGCCCAATCAATATGCACAATATGCACACAGCCAAACCCAGGACAGGCTAAGGTTATTAAAGAGGGAAATTCCATTGAGAGATGACCAACCTGTTGGGACACTCAAATGGGAAAAGCTCAGCAATCGGGGCATGTTTCTGAACCTGACCCCTGAGGGAGAAAGCAGCTGACAGAGAAACCCAACGGTCTGTGGGAGAAGTGATAAGGCCCTAGGAAAAGCACTACATAAATTGCAGGTGTGTGTGACCTCGCTGGTCTAATATAATCTTAGGTGTGATGCGGTTGTTTAGTATCAATGATTTAAGAGGATATAAAGAAAAAGGAGAAGATAGAAGGAAAATTGGCTGCAAAGTTTTTGCAAATATTTCTACAAATTCTAAGTTACTTTACCTACTGATATTTTAAAATATTTTTCTTTAACATTTAATTGCAAACTACGGTATAATTTTCTAATATTTTGAGATCTCCAGGAAGTAAAACATCTGAGCAGAATGGTGTTCTTTTGTTGAAAATTTTGGTCATATTATTTTCTTCCTTTCTTCCATTGGTTTTGGTCAACAATAATTTAATACTTGTCCGCTAAATGTCAGTCATATATAATTACTAATTGAGACCCTCTAGTCTAGGTTTGACAGAGATGGTACTAGCATGCGTGCAGTTTTCCTCCAGAAAAAAAATTAATTATGAAAATATCAAGGGTAGACTTAATTCAGTTTTGGCAAAAGATTTTTTGTCTGGAGAAATAGCTATAGTAATTAGAATATTTATGGATCAAATAATGTGTATTTTATATAACAACAAATAAAAATTAGCATTTTTATAATCATGGTTATATATAAATGAATAATTATCTTACCAACAAGAGGTAAAGCATGAATTAGAAATCAAATCAACATTAAACAAGTTATAATCAACATTCGACAACAATTAAATGAAAGATTGAACATATATGTGAATTAACTACTACATATACACCTAACTTCGTGTCCACACATAATTATTCCTAAACATGTGATGAATGAATAAAAGTGAATATCTAAAACAAATGACCCAATCTTACTTTCCATTATTAAATAATAATTAAATTATTGAAAACAGTAAAGACAATCAAGAACCACACTAAGTCAAATGTGAAGTGAGCCACTATTTTTTGAAATTTTTATTTACCCATTATTTCCCATTCTGATTAAGTATATTTAAATGTTTATCATATAAGCTATTTAAAATAAATCCTGTTTCTTTAAAGGAAAAATTCTGAACAAAGGAGAAAAAAAATAGTAAAAAACGTAGAACAAGAGGGAAGAAAGATCCAAAATGAAGCTTGCTCATTCTCTCGGATATATTTTGCCCAGGGCCACACTAATAGTGATTGGTGCCACTGCAGTTTAGGGAAGGGCATTTTAGAGTCAAAGGCTTGAACTTGAGATTGGTTGTTCTAGGCTTTATTCTCACATTAGTCACTAAGGGACCTTCAGTAAGTCATCTTATTTGGTTCTACGTGTACCATCGATTTCGAAGGACTGATAATACAGACATAATTTACATAGAATTCTGAGATTTTCAAATTCAGATGCTCAACAAATGCAAAGTGATATTCCATGGCCAGTTAACAGTGAGGCAAAACAGTTTTTGGAATATTTATCTTATGCTTTAAATTGCTTCAGTCATGTCTTTTTTTCAGTAAGCTCAATTCTCAGCAATTCCTCTAATAACTGTTTATTTCTTAACAAAAATTCTGCGTGTCAAAGGCAACACTTTTTATGCTCATTTGTGTTTGTGCTCCCCTGCCCCTGTTTTATTTATATATTTTTCCAAAATCGTACTTCATGGTAATTTATGGTTTTTTTTTTTTTTTTTCATTCTAAGAGCCGGGAAAAGCTCCTGAAACCAAACAAGGGACTGTAAAAATTGCAGCACAAGGTAAGCAATAAGATACTTTAAAAATCATGGCTTTTTTTTTTTTTTTTAAACATCTATAGCACTTGATTGACAAAAGCAAAAACTGTTTATTGCAGAATAGCACCATCTGCTGGGATATTGCAAAAAAAAAAAAAAACATATTGTTGAATGAAAATACACAGTTCAAGTATTTATTTAGTAATTAGCAAACATGACTGAGAGTAATGCCAGATTTGCAGAGGAAATGCCTAAGGACCCAATAACTAGTCTTGGCTCCAAGTTTCAGTATTTGAGCTTTATGTGTATTTTTAAAAATAAGCCATACATGTGCATAAAGAAATACAGACACAGATATAAAATAATGTGCACTTTTCTATAATTTTCAGTATACCTTGTAATTTATGTCACATGAGAGAATCAGAATGTTATTAAATTAATAGTACTTCATAAACATCAAAACTGTAAAAATTGGGTTCCAGATATGGCTATAAAATAATTATCCTATTTTTATGAGCCATCTAAGAAAATTAGCTTCATCATTTATGAATATCTTCAGGATATCAGAAGTCCTTTCATCTCACACCATGAGGATTAATTTGATGAAAGCATAAGGGAAGGGTACAAGTGTTCTGTTTTTGTCATGTGGCAAAACTTTATGGAACGCACTTAGAAAATAAAAGATACAATATTTACTGGAGAAGATCTTTATCATCTCTTCTATGCTAGATTATATAATATCAAGCAATAAAGGAGATACACATAGGTGGTGGTACAATTTTCAGGGGGTAGAAGGCTCTCATAGCAGACTCAGCGTATTACATGATGTATGACTGCATGTATTATATCTGAGCAACATTTTTCTCTTGTATTTAATCTCGGACCCAACAACATGCAGAATCACCCCCCCAAATATTGGTAGTATGGGTTTGTTAAATGCCATTTGACTCAAGGATGTTGTCTGTGAGCAAAATAAGCTAGAATTATTAAAAGCTGTGACACCAGTTTTTAGTTTTCATGTTGAAAAACTTGTTTTTCTTTAGGAAAGTTCTGATAGGGAATATAGTAAATATTATGAATGGTAGAAAGGCAGGACAAATTGTATTACCTTTGATTTTTTAATACATGAAAATGCAGGTCAGGGTGAGTTCCTCAAGCCAATGACTACCAGTTTAAGAAATCATTGCTATTAGTGTATATATGTTCTCATAGAAAACCACAATCACCTTAGACTCCTTCTGTTTAACTGAGAGTTCTGAGGACCATAGTGTAGATATGAAACTATGACTTGAGGCAGGGATTTTGTGTTAGTTACTTCAGCCTCATGTTAGAGGCGTTCATGAGGAAGAAAATTAAGAGATATTCGAAAATTTGCTTCATATTTGAGCTTGAGGGTAGGGGCTCTTTAAACTACATTTAACCATTCAAGATTTAAAATACATTGGACAAGGCAACTTCAGAGTTTATTGTTTTGGAATAAAATATTTATTTTTGAGTAAATAGTAACATAGAGTTTCAAAGTCTTGTTAGAATTATCCTTGGAAGGAAATTGGATGAAAAGATTGGTGAAGCACAGTGAACAAGGCAAGAGTGAGGTATTCTGTGTATACATTTACTAAAATAAAAATGACACACCAGTGCAGGGACACACCAAAGCAGAATTGCATATTTTTCACTTCTTTGCAAATCCCGCATAGATCTTTCTTAGATATGTTTATTTTAATGTCATAGGCATATAATTAAATTATGCAGAGAAATAATTAATATTTGCAAGTACTTCACGTGGAGACAAAACTTAAACAAAATTGGCAATAATCCTATAGTAGACTGATGTTTTTGAAGTATAAGTGATAAAACTGATCATGATCTTTGTGGCATGGTAAAACGCTAGATTAGATCTGTTCATTTATTGATTTTGAACTTTTACAACCAAGGACATATTAAAAATCTGGTTTCCATGCATATGTATGTGTATACGTTGATATTTATTTATAACTATTATTAAGATTTAGCATAGATTCTTTGGAATTTTAAAATAATTTAAGGAAAATTATTTTTCCAAACTTTTGAGGCGCTGAGGAGACTACAAAATAAATATCTCACTACTACAGGAAATTCCAATTTGGAGATCTAACAAATTTAGGTAAATATAAGGAAAGGCTTTTGTTTCTATTAAGAACATGAGACAATAACCTCAACTAGGACGGTGGCAATGACAAGAGAAAAACCACAAATGTCATTAACATTTTGAAGAACTAATGTCTGATAGAATATATGAAAAGAAACAAAGGAAAGAAGAGAAATGATACTGAGCTTTGGAACCTGGGTAATGAGGAGATCAACTATCTCCATTGTCGCTGTAAACTGGAAACTGAAACTATCAAACATATAAGAATGGGGGAAAAAAGATACATGTGTATGTATGCATGCTTGCATCTCTTCATGCTTATGTACAGATTTCAAGGGAAGAGACTAGCTGAAGGGAAAAGATGATTCACTCTTCAGTGGATGAATGTTGAGCGGAAGGAGAATAATTGTACAATAATTTTTTTGTAGCCAACTAGAATTTAGGTGAGAAATCAATCTAGTTCATAGGTATTACATTAAAAAAATTGTTGGAAGAAATCCATATAGACCCAAATTGGAAAGGAAGTAGAGAGATGGGGAATTATTTTTTTAGTCAGGTGCAATGGTGAGGTAGACACCTAGTGATATCAAAATGCCAAAGAGAGAACACATGAAAAATTAAACTCAGCTTAAAAGATGGGGTTATGTGCACTCTGTGTTAGTATATTTCCACTGGCTTTTTTCTTCTGGATTCCTAAAGCAAACATTAAGAATTTCCCGGATACTATAGGAAGAGTATAGAAAGAGAACAACATCAACAAAACTAGAATGTTAGCCATTCCTAGTTATTTTACAATGCAAAAACCAAAACCCCAGTTATTCAGAACCATGTCTACTCAGTAAATTCAAGAGTCATCCAATCCCATAACAGAGTTAAATAGATGAGAACCAGGCAAGCTGAATTTGAGGACCAGAAGTGGGACACATGGAACACAAGCTACAAAACCGTTCTGGAAACAATTGAATCCCGAGACCCTGGCTTTGATTAGCTTGTGGGCCTGGAATCCAGGTTGGCAGATAACATGGCCTTCCAACTGGCAATAAACAAAAGCTATGCACCTTCAAGGGACCCAGGGCAGCAACAGAAAACAGAGTCAGTTATGATGGAATAGGTCAAACTGCTTCATTCAACTATCTCCATTGTCACTATAAACTGGAAACTGAAACTATCAAATATATAAGGATGGGAATAAAAGAAGATGCATGTACATGCATGCATGCTTGCATCTCTACATGCATATGTGCAGATTGTTTTTCATGTATTATTTTAGAAATCAAAAAATTTGTTGCAATTTAACAAGATTTTGCTAATTCTTGAAGGAATTTAAGTTTCAGAGGCTTTCTTGTGTGTAGAATTGACAAGAAACTATGGTTTTGTTAAATGTATTCACATTCTCAGCCCTTTTTTTTGTCATTGGTCAAGGCCTTTTTCAGGTTGCCCTTTACACATGTGTTTATGGTTAAATTGATGAAGTTTAGAGCTCAGAGCAATTCATTGACCAGAGCTCCTTCAAGGGGGTAATTTTGTGTTGTTTTATTTTGTCTTTCTTTAAAGAGTTCCCCACTCCCATCCATCCAAATCATGATCAGATGATTTTGAAAATTATAAAATTTTTTGAAGGAAATTCTTATTTTCAATGTAAAGAATCAACAATAAACAAGTCTATTGAGTCAAACTCACAGACTTACTGAAATTAAACCTCATGGCTTTGAAATTCATCAGGCCATGAATTTTGTGTATTATTATATAATTATATAATATAAATTATTTATATATATTATACATATTATATATTATATAATATATACATATTATATATTATATAATATATACATATTATATTATACATGTTATACATATTATATAATATATTATATATTATACATATATAAAATAATATATAATATGTAATATATAATATATAAATAAAAAGTGTATTAATATATAATATAGTATATAAGATATATGATATATCATATATAATATCATATATAATATATAATATACATATGTTATGTAGTATATATTATAATATAATATATAATATCATATACATATAATATGATATATATTATATATAACATATATTATATATTATATATTATTATGTGATATATATGTTATATAATATATATAATGTGTAGTATATTATATAATATTATATATAATATATAATATAAATATTATATATTACATATAATATAAATAATATATTTATATTATATATTATATATAATGTTATATAATATATTACACATTATATAATAAATAAATATATAATATAATAAAAATAAAATAATAAAATATAATAAAGCAACAACATGGATCCAGATTTAGATTCATGGTCCAGCATTTGATAAATATCAGCACAGAGGAAGCCAGAAAAGGTGATTAAAGTGTTCTGTACTTTTTTCTCTATGTAAAAGAAGGCATAAGTTTGCTAAAAGGAGGGTAGGATATTTATTATATATAATATATTATAGATCATATTATATAGAATATATTATAGTCTATTATATTATATAATTTGATATATTATATAAATATTATATATTATATTATATATAATATATTATATAATAATATCATAATATATATTTATATTATATAATTGTTATATAATTGTTATATAATACATTTTGTGTATTATTAGCTAAAACTACATTAAAAAGAAATAAATATCCCAAAGTAGAATTATCTTATTTGTAAATTAATTTATTTATAAAT
This sequence comes from Theropithecus gelada, assembly GCF_003255815.1. Lineage (NCBI taxonomy): Eukaryota > Metazoa > Chordata > Mammalia > Primates > Cercopithecidae > Theropithecus > Theropithecus gelada. The sequence goes on along the minus strand of NC_037671.1, from coordinate 147,973,997 downwards.
TCACTTTTCTATACAAAAGTAACAGCACATCAATAGCATTTAGAAAATAGAGAAAAATAACTTGTCATAAATTAAAATACATTTTCTTCCTGTCTTTTATTCCTGATCATTAGAGCCAATTCTGCTGCTTATACTCTGAAAATTATTTTATTGTTTCAGAGGCTTCATTTTCTGCTCTGGGCTGCTTTTTTTAACAAGGTCATGATGAAAACCCAATAAGAGGATGTACCTGAAAGAGCTTTGGCAATTGTATCATAGAGCAAATGTCCATAGCAGTTGTTTCTAAGTGTTTTCTAAGTGTTGTTTCTAAGTGATCCCCAACATTCTATCCCACTGAGGTGGGATTACCATGCTGGATTATGCACAATCTCAAATTCAACTAATGTGACCTAAGATACCTCTGAATGATTTTAGCTCCTGGGTGAACATTACACAGAACCAGGGGTCATATTGCTTAGAGCAATTCTAAGTCTGTTGAGCGCCTCTCCCTAATATTTCTGGTAATACCCTTAAGCAACAACGTGGATCCAGATTTAGATTCATGGTTCAGAATTAGATAAATATCAGCACAGAGGAAGCCAGAATTCAAAGGTGATTAAAGTGTTCTGTACTTTTTTCTCTATGTAAAAGAAGTCATAAGTTTACTAAAAGGAGGGTAGGATATTTATTTACCCTTCCTAAAATTGGGTATTTTATACACGGCTATTATAAATGCAGATGTAGACTGCAGACTGGTATATAACTCCTCAGTAGCTAAGCATAGATAATTTTTGGAATATCACTTCCACTTTTTTTGATTAATCCACTCATAGTCTATATTTTATGACCTTCTAGAAAAGATTGTGGTTTCCTCAGATACAACAATTTAAAATGTAAAATGAATTTACACTAAGCATATACATATAAATTTGACTTCTTGTCTGTGTAACTCCATATATTTTTATTCTTCTTTTGCTAATGCTTATTTCTGAGTTTACAAAAATCTTTATATGAAGTAATATTTTCTGGTTACACTCCTATCACAGATATGGATGAGTTTATTAGTGTGTAGATGACCACTGAATTTGTGAATATATGGAATACATTCTCATATTCTGGGGAGTATTCTGAGGAATGATCATTTCATATGTCTTAATGCCATTTTCATTATTTCAGCAGCAGCTAGAAAGGATGAAAAGAAGGAAGGTAAGTTTTATGCAAAATCCCACTGAGCCTTTTGTGAGTACAATTTACCAATATCCTGAGTTGGGGTTTGACTGCTATCCTGTCTATATTCCCCTCGGATAACTGTATCTATTATGTGCATACATTTTGCATGAATGTGCTTTTTCTACTTCACCTCACACAAAAGGGTGAGCTACTTTTTGAAAGCAATTTTAATCTAATCTTTCTCAAGATATAAGGAATAAAGCATAACTTCTCAAAATCCTAGGGCTCCTTCTATGTTGACAGTTTTACCAAATTTCAGAACTATGTAACGTACAGACCCATTCTCATCGGCATTCGAATCAAAGTCTTCTAAGCCTTTGGGGTATATAAAACAGTAGTCAGATTTCAATTTCACCGCTTTAAGCTTTTTATCTGTTTGTTTGTTTGTTTGTTTGTTTGTTTGTTTTTCTCTCATTGCTCTGCCTCTGGGATATTTTTGTTCTATTTTTTCTGGCTTATATACCTCTTTTCATTTTTTCTCCTTTTGAAACATTGTCCATAATCAATATGCAATATTAGAGGAGCTTGCGATGAGCTCTGCTTACGTAGATTCAGGAGATCCAGAGTCCATGACCAGCTAAAAAACATATAAAACACTCCTTGTAGACAGCAAGACTAAAATATTGGTATAACCTTCAACCCCGATTTTTATTTTTTAATTTTTTCCCTTACATCTAGTCGTCCAGAATTTTCACTTTTACTGAACGATCCTTTTGTTTAATTCTTCCTATAATAATTAGAACAACTAATCTTCATTTGCAGGATCCAGTTCTTTATTTGCAATCTCACATTGCCATTTGTGATCTCATGTTGGTCTTACTAACTTTTCATGTCAACCAGAAGAATGATCTACAAAATCAGTGGTCAAGGACTCCTGTGGATCTCTGAGACCTTTTCAGTGGTTCTACAAGGTTAAAATTATTTTTAAAGTGATAGGAAGTTTTCATTTGCCTTTCTCACTGTCGTTCTCACTTGAGTTTGCAGTAGAGACTTCTAGAGGCTAAATAATGGTAATAATACAACACAGTAAATGCCCAAGCAGATATGCAAATCCTATTGCTTTCTCATTAAACCAGACATTAATAATATTCACAAAAGCAATAAAAAAAGTCACTCATGTCACCATTTTTTTTTTGTATTGGGAAGTGTATTGGTCATAAAAATATGTTATTTATGTTAACATTTAACAGGTTTATTATTTTTAACAAATGCATAAATAATGCCATATTTGAAAAATTTCCTCAGCTTTAATTTTTTAAAATTATAAGTATCAATAGAAGCTACGTTAAAAAAGGCTGTTTGGGAGTTTTAATAGTTAAGATTTTAAGGAGTCCTGAGAGGAACACGAAAAACTTTGACCAAGATAATTAATTTGCCTCTAATATTACCTCTTTCCAAAATATTCAACTGATTTTATTCAACTTTTCATGTCATAACCTATTTAAAATATTGAGTGGCTTTACACTGACCACTGAATGTACTCTACAAGACTTAACCTGCAATTTTAAAATTCTTTTTCTGAATCGTCTTTCCTGACTGCCTATTAAGAGTACCTCAAGGCGGTCAGCTTGCTCCTTTCTGCCCGTGGAAGCTGCCGAAGAACCATCCTTAAAGTCTCTCTTCTCCCTGCCGTCATGTCTAAGTCAGAGTCTCCTAAAGAGCCCAAACAGCTGAGGAAGCTCTTCATTGGAGGATTGAGCTTTGAAACAACCGATGAGAGCCTGAGGAGCCATTTTGAGCAATGGGGAATGCTCACGGACTGTGTGGTAATGAGAGATCCAAACACCAAGCGTTCCAGGGGCTTTGGGTTTGTCACATATGCCACTGTGGAGGAGGTGGATGCAGCTATGAATGCAAGGCCACACAAGGTGAACGGAAGAGTTGTGGAACCAAAGAGATCTGTCTCAAGAGAAGATTCTCAAAGACCAGGTGCCCGCTTAACTGTGAAAAAGATATTTGTTGGTGGCATTAAAGAAGACACTGAAGAACATTACCTGAGAGATTATTTTGACCAGTATGGGAAAATTGAAGTGATTGAAATCATGACTGACCGAGGCAGTGCCAAGAAAACGGGCTTTGCCTTTGTAACCTTTGACGACCATGACTCCGTGGATAAGACTGTCATTCGGAAATACCATACTGTGAATGGCCACAACTGTGAAGTTAGGAAAGCCCTGTCAAAGCAAGAGATGGCTAGTGCTTCATCCAGCCATAGAGGTCGAAGTGGTTCTGGAAACTTTGGTGGTGGTCGTGGAGGTGGTTTCGGTGGGAATGACAACTTCGGTTGTGGAGGAAACTTCAGTGATCGTGGTGGCTTTGGTGGCAGCCGTGGTGGTGGTGGATATGGTGGCAGTGGGGATGGCTATAATGGATTTGGTAATGATGGAAGCAATTTTGGAGGTGGTGGAAGCTACAATGATTTTGGCAATTACAACAATCAGTCTTCAAATTTTGGAGCCATGAAGGGAGGAAATTTTGGAGGCAGAAGCTCTGGCCCCTATGGTGGTGGAGGCCAATACTTTGCAAAACCACAAAACCAAGGTGGCTATGGCGGTTCCAGCAGCAGCAGCAGTAGCTGTGGCAGTGGCAGAAGATTTTAATTAGGAAACAAAGTTTAACAGGAGAGGAGAGCCAGAGAAGTGACAGGGAAGCTTCAGGTCACAACAGATTTGTGAACTCAGCCAAGCACAGTGGTGGCAGGGCCTAGCTGCTACAAAGAAGACATGTTTTAGACAAATACTCATGTGTATGGGCAAAAAACTCGAGGACTGTATTTGTGACTAATTGTGTAACAGGTTATTTTAGTTTCTGTTCTGTGGAAAGTGTAAAGCATTCCAACAAAGGGTTTTAATGTAGATTTTTTTTTTTTTTGCACCCATGCTGTTGATTGCTAAATGTAATAGTCTGATCATGATGCTGAATAAATGTCTTTCTTTTTTTTAAAAAAAAAAAAAAAAGAGTACCTCAAGGTAAGGTCATGATCAAGACCTAAACAATTCCAACAGTAAAGATGCAATAATCCCATTTGAGATTGAGACAATATATTACTTTCATAGCAAAACTCGAGGTTCCAGCTCTCCAAGGTTGTTGCACCACACACCAAAAAGGATGAAGCCCAAACAAAAGGGGCCAGATAATGCAACACAAGTTGGGGACACGTCATTGCTGAGGAGCTAATCCAGACTACAGCAAAATGATTTTGTGGTCTGCAGCTCTATTCCAGGCAGCTTTAGGCAGAATCAGGAGGTGATGAGAAACTGCCTCTTGACATTTCCTGGGAGAGATAGGGAGCCATGTGGGAGGTGGTCTCACAGCAGGTCTTTGCAAGCCTCCCTTCTTTCTACGTTCTGGGAGAATCGCAAGGCATCCTATCAAAACTTAAATTAACTGTGGTTCAAAACTTTACCTGCATGGCCTGTGCGGACATGTGCAAGGTTGCCAGGACATCATGGTGAGCTGTTATCCGATACTCACCCAGTTTCTTCCTTTATCATCTTCATCTGTACCAAGTTGTTCTCTATTTTACATGTACAATGTGGCATCTTGCCTTTGTTCTTGTTGTTATCCTAACAGAGGTTATCCTTTTTCCTTCTCTGAAAATTCATATATTTTCCTGTCTCTGAGAAGTAGGTCTGATGCTACCAATTAAAAATACTTTCCTGTATGTATAATCTCCCATTTGTATCTCTCTACTATTATTTATTTCTTGCCACCTTATATTTCATGTTACTTGTGTTTATTTTCCTATTCCTCTAATTGACTTAAGCCTTTTGTCTAAAGGGGCCATGTCCAATTAACTTTTATCCCTTATGGAGGATGAGCACATTTCCTTGGTTTGCACATTTCTAAACAAATATATATTCTGTGCATGCACCGGTAGTATTCAGAACTCGAGATAAATATAACACCCAGAAGAAATATGAATAAGTACCTATTTTCTCACACCACAGGCAAGGAATGATTTTTTTTTTTTTAACTACTGGAAGGTATATTCCAGTGAGCTTTTTAGGTTTGGGAAGTTATAATCAGCTATTGACTGTTCTTAGGTGGATGTAATCACTAGTTGCTCCTTGAATTGTACTAGCAGATCCAGGTAGATATTATTCATCCAAACTCAGCTTGATTGATGAATTCCTAGCCACCAGAATTCTAGGAATTCCACGTTATCTTCTGAAAGATAGAAATTCACTGAGAACCAGCCAGATGAGATTTATTTTTGACTACAACTAGAGCAAATAGAGTTGAATACATGTGAGAATTAGTCCCTAGTTCTACGGCTTCCGGATTCAGACCAGAAGATAAATCATGCTGAAAAACAAAGCAAAATTCCTGGTATTCTAATTGACTGAAGTTGTCAATCAAGTAGGTTCCACAAAGGAGATAGGATACTTCAGTACTAGCATTAGTAGGCTATCAGAAAGTTAACTTTTCCCTTCAATATAAATTGGTATTTCATTTTCATCTGGCGTCACTTACGAACATAAAAGGCCTTACTTGAGACACTGCTACAGATGAGTGAGTGATGGATTTAACAGATTGCAAACACATCACTGATTTTAAATCACAGGTGCTGGGGGCCTCAATGTTCTTAAAAAACTGCTGCCCAGATTATTGGGCAGATGGTCTTCAGGGAAGTATATTCACCAAGTAAGCCTTTGTAATGTTTTAAGCTGTTTGAGCCAAGAATGCTGAAAGGGCATAATGAAGTTTAATAGCATGAATATTACCAGCTAGTATTAATAGCTCTTCAGAGTCAGTATGTGATCTTTGGACACAAGCACTATAGTTTTAAGTTGCTCTATCACTTTAGTTCTATATTTCTGTTGCACTGTTGACTCTAAAAGAAAATGTACAACTTTATCATGACATTCTGAGTTTCATTTGCCTGACTCTGGACTTCAGATGATGTTTTAATCTTTCATTTTAGTACATTTGATATCTGATAAAATATATTATTGATTTTTATTATTAGGAAATAGAAAGGCAGATTAAAATTACAGATATTCTTTAGTTACATTTGCTATATTGAGCTTTCTATCCATTCCAGTATCTGGTCAGAGAATATAGGGATTGGAAATAATCTTGTTCTAATATGGCATGTTTTATCTTCTCTCTGTTCCCACATTTCCCCCAAACTTTAGGTTGAATTTATTACTGCATGACCATGTTCTCTTCATAATCCTCCTGTGCTTTTCCTATTGGCTATATTCTGGACTCAAGAGATTGGTCAGTGAGGAACACGCAACTGCTTGGGCAGGCAGAAATACTATTTCAGTATACTGGAGTCAAACTAATTGATAACTTACAATGGACATTGAACTATCAAGTTCATACCTTAGGCTATTGTGTTATAAGAGTCTCATATTTTAAGTAGAAAAGGCCACTGCATATTGTTAATATAAAACTGTTTCATGTCATATTTTTTTCTGTATATTTGAATTGCTTGCTTATCCAATTAAAATAATTATTCAGGAAAAAAATGAATGAGAAAATATTTGCAAAGCACGTGTTTCAGATAGCAAACTTAGCCTACTAATTGAAATTTCCTGATGACAAACTAATTAGCAAGAATATTTTTTAGATTGGTTTTCAGAGCTGGGATTAATTAAGAAAAATCTATTCTAAAATTACTTTCATTGTAGTGGGTTGGACACAATAGGGTTTAATAAATGATGAATAAGTAAATGTTTTGTCTCAGGAATCTATTATTTTTTAAGTCAAGGTTTGTTTCTTTCCCTTACAAATAAAACATATTCGTGTTACAGAAAAATTTGAAATTCAGAAAGAGAGGTAATAAAATCTTGCCTAATTATTTAATCTGTCCACAACTAACATTAGTATGCTGGCATATTTTCTTCTAATCTTTGTTCATACACACTCACATCACACAACAAGTTGTTTTATGTTATGCTTTGATTTTCATTTTGCATTATTTAAGTTATCTTATTTAGTTAATATTTTCCAGATTGTGGCATAATCAGCAAAAACATCATTTGAATAAGTGTGTATTTTTCTATTGTGTGAATATACCACAAATTCATCAACACTCTCTTACTGTTCAGAGGGTAGTGTTTAATATTCCCGTTACTGAGAGACACAAAGTAAAGTCATGAGAAAAGCATTTCCCTACGTATATATTTTTATGATAATATTGCTTTTTTTCTCTTTGGACTCCTAGAAATGGAATCACCACATCAAAAAACATGCTCACTTTTATGACTTTCTGGATTCTTTTCTTAGTTTGTTTCCTAAAATGTGTTTCTAGCTGACACATCTACAGAAGTGGGACATTACCTTCACAACAATGTTACTGGCATTGATTATCATTTTTACATAAAACAATTTTGTTGACCATCTAACTGCCTTTTGTGAAGAGACAATGAGTCCGTTATCATATCCAGACATTTTAGTTCCCTTTCTTCATCATGGAAGTGAAGTCGTGATACCACCACACCACTGTAAGGCACAGAAATCCGTAAACTTGCAAACTATTAGTGAATGTCTACCATTCTAGGTTCCAAGCCAGATAATTGTAAGCCAGAAAACAATTTAGCTACCTTTTGCAGGTATCAATTCATAGTTCATTATTATGGTTCTAATTACAGTAATAGAGAATTTAAAAATTCAGAAACAGTAAAACAGAAACCGTAAAAGGACAAAGAAGATTAAAAAATAAAATATCCGAAGCAAAAATTCAAGCTAAAGTGCTTCCATCTTAAAACAAATGAACTTTAAAACTTCTTGTTTTCATTTTCAAGTGGTAGGAGCAGAAAGTTTCATGGCCTAAATAATAGAAAATAATAAATTTATCAGATCTAGGCTGAACGTTTATCTACTATAAATGAAATAGATGTCTTTCGACCACTAAGTAGACATTACTATGTAACAGTTATAAATATAATGATGTATTCATCAGTAACCCATGAGTCAGCACTAATCTATTTCTTTTCTATTACCATAAGAATACCTGAATATCTGTATTGAAAGTGTATTGATTATTCAAAGAGAGTGCAGCACAATTCACCTGGACTGACTTAGATTGAACAAATGAAAAGTTTCAAGTTAACTACATGAACTCTTAAGCATTTTTATGGAAATAGACCATATATTTACTCAGTTTGATGTTCCATTAACAGGTTATTAACTTATATAGGGAAAACAAAATTTCTTTATAAATTATATGTGGATATATTTTTATTTATGTTTTTCAATGTTTTATATTCTTTATAAAATATTATTAACATAAAATATTTTATAAAGAGTTTCTCACTCCTACTTCACTCTAATACTCATTCCCACAAAACAGAACAGTTTCTAAGTCTCATATTCTAGAAATATATCATGCAAATGATCAATTTTGTTGAATAATCAATTTTATTTCATTGTTTATAGAAAATTGTTGTGAGCTAATCAGCTGTTGATTTATTATATCTGTTTTATTAATAATTTATCTTTGTGTTTTCAGATTCCAAGAAAACAAAAAAACCTGCAGAAGGTACTGGACATGTTTCTTTTTTTCTGCCTTATGTTTGATTAACCCTGAAATAGCATACCTTCTTAAAGGATTGACATAGAAGAAGGAATTATGTGTGGGATAGAGGAGAAGAAAAAATGATTGAGATTAAGGGAGAGAGAGAGAGAGAGAGCCAAATCTATTCTGACAGTACTGCTATGAGAGGTATTTGGCGTAATAGAAGTAAACATTGCATGTATTTACCTTTCGCAGCAATTGTTTCCAAAGAAATGTTTACTTGACAAGAAATTGAAAAATTTTCAGTATCAAACATTTATTTTACTGGAAAGCACACACTCAATTACTTTTTGACAGACCAGCATCAATTAGGAACTGATTTGTCCCTTTCAGTCTTGAATAATTCATTTGGCAAGTATATCTGTGCCTCCTAGACTTGTTCACATAGTGTTTTTATGTGTTTAAGAAACACACATCAGGTGTAAATAATTTAAAATGGTTAAACACTATAATCATGGGTTAATTTATTGTCAAATAATGTTTGCCAATCAAATTATGGAAGCACCTACAGTAATTAACAATACCTCTTAACCTCACTGTGAAATTTCACCTCACTGTGAAATTTAAGGAGAGAAAATTGGAAGGAGCGGTGGGAAAAATTAGTCTAATCAATATGTAGGGTAGTAAATTTTATCTTTAAAGTTTTAAGAGCAATGATTTTGTTTGTATTTCTTTCAGTAGAACAGCCCAAGGGAAAAAGTAAGGAAATGCATGCAGTGTATTTGTGTACTTTTTTTTTTTTACTACTATTATTTGCCTGCTGCTGTATTTAGACCTGGAGTTTTGAATCCACCTTTCCTATGTTTTATGCATGTGAACTCTGTTGTTTTTTGTCCAACTGAAAAAAATACACAGTCTGGGGGTTATAGTGGACTGAGAAGCATAGTAATCATTTTTAGAACTCTTTCTCAAGCTCATGCAATCATCTAACAATACTCTTGACGAGCTTGTAATCAAAAGTAAAACTGCATTCCATTAACCCAAACTGACTTATGTTTTTGTAAATTTAGTCCTAATCTGGTTAGTTCTCAGTCTTTTGAAGATTGACTAGAAGTTCTTTTCCAGGCTAGCTTTACAACTTTTTTCCTATCTTTCTTTTTGTAATCTGTAGCATTTTGGAATGTACATGTGATATATGACATATTTCCCATAACATAATTTCCCCCAACACGCACTATGAGCTCTGTCTAATTGTGTTGCTATTCAGCCTCATCCACTGTTGCTTTAATACACTATTAAGGCTGTTTGCTAACAGTTCAGTCAAGCTCAATACCTTAAGGTATGTCTTTCACAAATATATGTTCTCCTCTGAAGAAAATAAGATATATTTAACAAAAGAAAGCAAAAAAAAAAAAAAAAGAAAAGAAAAAAGCCACCTAAACTTATTCCATTTACTATTAAAAATTAGCACATTACCAGCAAAATAGAGATTTTAAGAGTCTAGTAGTATCAAAAATATGTTTTAAAATACATACCAATTGAAATATATTTATGTATGTTTTGGCCCTACATAAAGTAAGGATGCTGAGACATTCAACGTCGTAAAAATGCTCTAAAATGCCCTGTGGAGACACTCATGAAATTATACTTCAACTCAGCCAGGGGGAGCAATCCATCTATAGAGAGGTGTGAGTTATCTCAGTTCAGATTTATGTGTGTGCAGAGCTGCTGATGAGTACTGGCACAGTGATACAGAAAGCACTCTATAAACACTGAACCAGCAGGAAAATGGAGGACAACCGGAGATTCGAAAAATAGTATTAAAGTATATATAGAGAGAGCCTTAAGACCGTTTATTACAGTTTATATGATTTAAAAGTTCCTCCAGACACTGCAGCTCCTTGGCAATCTTCAGGGCACTGATGCACTTAATAAATAAACATGCCTTCTCACGCATTCATTCACAACTCAGTGGTTTCCCTCCTTGAGAAGGTCCGCAGATTGTGACTTGGGTAGCAATAAGGAGAAGAAATAGTTTTCTTCAAAACACCTATCAATTCTTTTCAAATTCACTCATTTGCTATGGTTTATCATCTAGACTTGCTTTTATTATTTTTAGTGTTGTATCTTTGAATTTCTTTGATTTGGATTTTTGTCTTGAGGGTTGCTTTATTCAATGGTACAGCCCAATTTTATATTTTATTTTGCTTCTACTTTTCCAATAATCACAACTTAAAGGTTGTTCACTTTTCAGATGTTTTTAATTATGGTTAGGGGAAACAGGATGAAGAGTACGAGACCGTCCTGTACATTTTGTAAATGTTTGTGAGCTATAATTTTTTTCAAAAGAAAAAGTAAAAGAGAGAGGCCTCAAAAATCAACCATAGCACGATTTTGTGGTCCCTATAGAGTTAAAGAGTAAATAAATGTATATGTAATATGGTAATTCAATAACTACACCATGAGCTATCCTGTATAATGAACAAATTAGCACAGCTATTTTCCAGCTTGTATAATGGCTTTCTGATAAGATTGAGGGGACTTTGTTTTAACTTTTAATCTTATGTATAGTTGGTATTCAATTTTGATGCATATCGAAATCTGCTTCCAGTACTTTTTTGACTGTCATCACTGATTATTTGTGACTGTCATCACAAATTTCTTAGAAATGTGTTATGATTAGAGCTTCAGTTAAGCAATATCTTAAACAATGCATTTAATTGCTCTTCATTTGCCAGACAACATTTGATAATGTTCTAATTTTGTTTAATTTTAGCTAAATCGTCATAGCTTCTTCCTTTTGACCTGCAACACTTGGTCAAACCATTTGTTTCATTTTTTTGTTTTACTGCTTAAAGGCTTTCTTAAAGGAGGATAAGTTGCTCATACCATACTTGTTTAATTACAAAGCCTGACTAACAAAATTGTATACTTGAGAAATTGATGTGGTGACCATAGCATTCTATGACACTCTATATTTTTAAAATATAGTTTGTAGAATTCTTTCAGCATGCACATATTCTAGTCTTCAAAATCTATTCATTAAATAAAACTTTAAGAATCTTTCCATTCTTTTTCTTTAAAATATCAGATAAAAATGTGTGTATGTTAAAGTATTTCTTGAAAATCTTCTTTTAAATTAATTTTACAAGGTTGTCAAGGCAAAATAAATAAGAATAGAAATGTAGATGATAGCACTTCATATAAAATTAGTACTTGCAATTCTTATAAAATTAGTGCTTATTATAATGTAAATATCAGCTTAATCTTGAGAACAAAATAATGCTTTGTCTCATACAATATTGACAAAAGTAGATTCCTGAAAAGAAACGCCATATAAAGAGGACTTCAAAAGGAGCATTTGTCCGAAAAGCAAGGCAAATGTTTTACCCTGAAACTTCTTTTTCTATATTAGTGTCTTAAATGTATCTCACAAAGCCTTTGTCTTAGCTTAACAGCTATTTCTTCCATGTAAGAAGATTCTTAGAAGAGGCAGTCCACATGAAATGCGCTAATCTTCAACGTTCTGAGAATTATTTTAAAATAACTGCAATAAGGTGGGGTGCTGTGGCTCATGCCTGTAAACCTAGCATTTTGAGAGGCTGAGGTGGGTGGATCTCTTAAGTTCAGAAATTTGAGACCAGCCTGACCAACATGGTGAGACTTTGTCTCCACACACACACACACACACACACATACAACAAATCTGGCTACACATGGTGTGTGCCTGTAGACCCAGCTATCTGGGAGGCTGAGATTGGTGGATCAATGAAGCCCAGGAAGTGGAGGCTGCAGTGAACTTGAATTGTAACACTGCGCTACAACCTGGCAACAGAACGAGACCCTGTCTCAAAAAAACTAAGCAATTTTTTAAAAAGCTGTAGTAATTGTCTTTTGTACTTACTATTTTTACTCAAATTCATTTCATATTGATCTAATATAATAGCAAATTTCATTTTTTTACCCTTTTTGGATTCTATTTTATTTTTCTGGTTTATCATCTGTAAAAAATTCAAATTCCTCTAATATTCAGAATATTTTGATGCTGCCCCATAAGGAAACTCCCAAGATAAATGGAAGAAGTAATTATTTTAAGTATACAATCTTAGTCTTTTTATGTAAGCTATTATTAGTTGCTGCAATCTGGCATCAGCACATGCATGTTTCTTTGTGTTCAAATAATTAAGTTGGGATTCATAAACTTTAGAATAATAATAATAATAACAATAATAATATGTTTCAGAACAGGAAAAGAAAGAAAAACATGTGGAACCAGGTAACTGTTTTTAAATTCCTCTGTTCTCACAATTTCATAATATTATTTGATTTGCAATTGAATACTGAATTGCAATTGAATGACATAAAATGTTGATTTTTTTTCTTTCCTTTTTGATACAGCAAAGTCACCAAAGAAAGAACATTCAGGTGAGTAAGACCACTGTTGCTGGACCCCAAATACTGATGTCCAGTGTTTATTAATGCTGTAGCCTCAAACAGGTGGTAAGACAGTGGCAGTAAAAGGCAGGGAATGCTTCCATCTCACAGTGGTTTTTTCCAAGTTCTTGACATGGACATAACATCAATGCAGCTTTAGAAAATGAAAGCCAAATGTTACACCCTTGCTCCTCAATGTGTGTTCTGTGAACTAGCGGCATCAGGATCACCCAAGAGGTTATTAGAAATGCAGAATTTTTGGCCCCATTCAAGACCTACTGAATCAGAGTCTGTAACTTCACAAGATCCTCGGTGAATTCATCTGTACAGTATTTGTGAAGTGTACTGTTTCACAGTTTAGTGTAAAAGCAAAACAAAACAAGAACAAAACACTTTCTGTAAATGCATTATACATTGCTTTGTTTTTATAATATGGAATAATCACTTCCAGCAAATATTATCTCCCAATTCATAATCTTAATAACATTTCCTGAGTGTTCAAGGGAGTTGCAGTGAGAGTAAAAGTAGATTTTGCCCTAAATATGTTTACATTCTGATAAGAAAAACAAATGATTGAGAGTCAAACAACCAGACAAATAAACCTATCAAAAAAAAAAACAAAACCCTAAAAGTGCAGTCGTTATGGATACCAAATTATTGTTTTGAAGTTTTCTAGCATTTAACCTGCCCAATTAATCATTTCAAATAAAAATGTCTGAAACCATTTATATTTCCCTCATTTAAAACTATCACCTCTTGATTTTGCCTGGCTAACTCCTACTGAAGGAGCTTCACTGAGTTATTTAGTGTTGTGTGTGTGTGTGTGTGTGTGTGTGTGTGTATAGGTGATCATAACCTCATGTGATACCCACCAGTCATTCTTCCCATTTCATTTTATTTAAATGGAAATAGCATCTGCTCAGTCTTATTTAAATAACCGTGAAAAGGGGCTCAATTGTATTCCCATTCTGCCACAAACCATGGAAAACTACAGGTTTGAATCCACATTTATTATTCATTTCTAAAGATTATAAAACATCCTGAGACAACCCAAATCTGTTGTAAGTGTCTGTCCAATTACTTCCCATAGCATCATTTTCTTACTTTTATAATATTCCATATGCTGTTAAAATCACTATCTTTTCCCTTTTCTACCTTATATAGTCAGAAATAAGAAGAAGCCGACTGTTTTTTCTCTTTATTCCGAGAGCACCTATTGTAATGCCAGGACACACTGGGCACTTGATGATGGCTTATTGGGTGAAGGAAGAAACACCAAATAGAATAATTACATTTTTATAAATTAAAAAAAAATGAAACCTTTAAAATAATTTACAAGATACAATAATTGCACATTTCAGCATTTCACATTTTCACAGTATTTGACCTTTGGGAAGAAATGTTTTGTCTTCTTTCCAGAGAACACCCTATTGGTTCAGAGTTGCATTTCCTCAAGCATAACACATCTTCTCACTTATGTATGTAAGAAGAAACCTAAGGTAGTGCATGCATTATAGAAAGATAGAGAGACATACAGAATGACTATTGCTGTAGCCAATTTTAAAAGTTTTAATAGTTAAATATTACTGCCTAATATTGAACCTGACAAAATAAGATCAATTTCTTGAAATTATTATATATTTATTTTGGTGTGTGATTACAATGCAGCAACTTAGCAGTAATTAGCTGTAGTTCAAAAATTAAAACCTTTGATTTGAATAATTTATCAAGTGAACTCATTCTTTTCACACTATTTTATAGACTTTGAGGAAAATGCATTTGCCTGTATATAAAAAAATGAGATCTTTGGATAATTAAAGATGGAGAGCAAGATGAATGAGTTTTGAATGAACATTCTGTGTTGGAAGAAGTTGTATGAATAACAAACAATTGAATTCTATAATTCATGGAATATATTTGGATTATATCAAAAAAATTGCACAGTATTTTATTTTCTGTTTCTCAGATCTTATATTTGTTTAGCTTCCAATATTATACACACAATCTTTAAACAATTAAAATAACCTTAAAATTATTTTGGAAAGAGATAAGCAGACTTGTTATTACTGTTAACCTTATTATTTCTTGTCATTAACAGTTCCAAGTGAAAAACAAGTAAAAGCAAGTATGTTGAACAAAATTTTTAAAGAAGAGCATATTTTAGCAGCTTACTCATTTGAGTTTTCTGCTATAGACTATGCTAGTGCTAATTTTGAGAATGGCTTACCAGCTTTTTGGAATGATTATTTGTTGTGTTGAATATACAAAATTACTTATCCCTGCCTTTTCTGTGAATTCATTCCTATTAAAATTTATCTATAGAGCTTTCATTTGTTAATTTGGCCACATCATGACACCTTTGCCAAGTGTTATATTTTTATTTCTCATTTTGCAGTATAATAAGTGAATTCTTCAGTACACATCAGACTGAATTATCCTAATGATTAATCAGTTGATCAAACCAGTAGGCAACCTAATTTGTCTACCATGAATATCCCATCTCTAATGAAAGGAAGCCCCTCAACATTTTCCTAACCATTGCTCTTGGAATGTCACAATTCCCTTTTAAGTTTTCTATTCTTGGATTGTGAAATATTAACTGATAACCATAACATACCTTGGCATTTGCAGAAATGGTAGCTTTGACAATATGCTTAGGGAAAAATACTGAGAAACTGTTGATATTTCTTAGTTTGATGAAGTACCTGACTGTTATTAATAAAAGTTATTTTAAGCATAATGGAAAATATTTTGTTTTAGGAGGAAATATATAAGCTTTGTTTATAGGATTTAGGTCAGTCCTCAGTTCTATACATGACATCAATGTGCTTATATATATTTTTGAGAGGTTAGGGGTAAACAAGTACTGGTAATGCTACTAATACATAAAACAAATGCATATTTTATTTAGTGCTGAGGGTTTTTTTGTTTTGTTTTTAAATTTTGTTTTTGTTTTTGTTTTGTTTTTGATGGAGTCTTGCTCTGTCACCGGACTGGAGTGCAGTGGCATGATCTTGGCTCACTGCAACCTGTGCCTCCTGGGTTCAAGCGATTCTCCTGCCTCAGCCTCCCAAGTAGTTTTTGAGACATATTACATCAGTAGATACATCAGATAATAATTGAAAAATATATTGAGTAGCTTGGTAGGAATGTCTTCTTTTAAAAAAATTACAGTTGAAAGTATACACATAGATATTGAGAACTTTGCAAGAGAGGTTTAACATGAATCTAAAATTCCATTTATATTTCCATGAAAAATTTTAGTTAAATGTACAGCTGATTGGAACTCTATATTATGGAGTCTTTACTATGCTGATACTTAGTCTGTAGAAATGCATAATCAAGAAAATATATCAAACAAATCTGATAATTTTGTAGCACTGGCAGAGAGCTTTAGATTGAAGATTGCTCTGAAGATGAACATCTTCTTCCCAGAAAAATGTGACATGTAGATAAAAATATTCATTTGCAATAAAAAAATCTGTAAGTTCTGCTATCTATGAAACATACCATCCAATCAGGTTTTGAAGAGATCAGCATATTTTGCAGAAAATTAGCAAATTAGCTTGCCAAATCATCTTAAACCCAATATAAGTTTCATAAGAGTTAATATTCTACTCCCTATACAGTTGAGAGATTTGCACTTGACACGAACATTATCCTTCAACACAAAAATTAATTAGACATAATTCACAAACTGCTTAAATTACCTGATAACAAGGTGACCACCCATTTTCCCAACTAAAAATGGATTTTGGTATTGAAGTCATACAGCAGGAGAATTTTTATTCAGTTGCTATAAAGGCTACTTATAAAGTTAATGCCTAAAACAAAAATTACATATCATTACAGTTACTCTTGAAAAGCCTTTAAATCATACATATAGTATGGTGCACATAGTTTTCTGTATATAACCTGCACATTTGGGATATGATTTTACAGTCTGTTAAGTTGTGAGAGCAAGTGAAAGTGATAGAGATATATTATTTAACATAAATTATGTATTTATGTGATGCAATTCCATAGTATTGAATTTAAAAGGATAGATGAGATTGACAGGGTTAAAGTCAGTCAAAGAAAAAAGTAAAAGGGGATTTGTCATTAAGACTGGATTAAAGGAAATAACTGGAAGGTGGATTGAGTTTGTGATATGGGATTGTTTACTCTAGATCTGGAGGAAACACCTGAAATCACTGTAGGAAAAATACTGGAGGACATGGACAAGCTTGGGAGGTACATCAAATTCGGAGTAGAGTATATATTAGTCCATTTTCACGCTACTGATAAAGACATATCCCATACTGGGCAATTTACCAAAGAAAGAGGTTTAATGAACTGACAGCCCCACATGGCCGGGGAGGCCTCACAATAATAATGGAAGGCAAGGAGGAGCAAGTCACATCTTACATGGATGGTTGAAGGCAAAAAGAGCTCTTGTGTGGGGAAACTCCCGTTTTTAAAACCATCAGCTCTCGTGAGACTTACTCACTATCACGAGAACAGCATGGGAAAGTCTTACCACCGTGATTCAATTGCCTCCCACTGGGTCCCTTCCACAATGTGAGGGACTTGAAGATGAGATTTAGGTGGGGGTACAGCCAAACCATATCATAGAGTCTCATGGTAACATGAGCTTCAAGAAAATGAAAACCTTTCAGATTACTGGTGCGACGCTAAACAAGAGCACTTCATGTTTCCACATCAAAAGTTATGTGTTAGGGTGTGGTTTGGATGAAGAAAGGGTACCTTGGACTAGGCAGGGGTGCTGAACCTAGCCTGGCCATTTCTGCAACTCAGCAAAGACTCCTTTATTTATCATAGTGTAAGCAAAAATACGTCAACACACCCAACTGCCCTGCCTGCATTCCCCTTCATGTGCCTCTCCACACATTGGATGGCAATACAGAGGCTGACAATAAAATCAGTAATTTCCAAGCAGGAAGAGGACCCAACAAGTAGATGTGTAGACTGTAGAGCATTTCATGGCTTTAACACTGCATAGATGGTGAATCTTCAAGAGGAAATATAGTAGACATTGTTTACCAAATATATGTGACCACATCACCCCTTTCTCTTTCAATGACCACATAAAGGATCACTATTTTTCAGGAATTTGGGTAGCACTGTCCCAGGTCACTTTATTGCACCTCAAGGACCTTGGGACTGGGATGATGTATTCCATATGCATGGTCAGCCAGTCAGTGGTCAGTTTGAATTTTGAGAAAAATAACCACCAAAGCGCAGGATAAGGCCAAACTATAGTCATTTTTAACTCTGGATCTAATAATCGGGCATTTTTCACCCCTTGATTTTAGCATTGCACAGATTGGGTGCTATGTTCAGCCACCAAGCCTGACTATGTTTATCTCCTTAACCACACTTCAGTGTCTAAGCGTGTGAGTCAGATATCTATCATCAAATCTACTAATGTATGTCAGGATCATTTAGGAGATGTCTGTATGCAGAATTTAAAAGTAAAGTCCCATTGAATTTATTCAGTTATGTATGTTAGAAGAATATTTGGAGACAATTGCTCTTAATAAAATTGCGTGGTTTTTTTGACTCAGTTTAAGTACTCTAGCATGGGAATGGCAAAAGTCTATGGGAAGATCTATAGGCCTGAAACATAGTGCTTGATATAAAATGAATTGTCTCTAGATCACATGCTGCATGCTAAATATAATCTTGGTTGATCTATGATCTTAGTCAGTTAGAACAGTCTTCATGTACTATATTGTCCCAGAATAATTATTACCTGCACCTATTTTCACTTGCTCAGTTTTGTATTATATATTATATAATTACTAATAGTATCACAGCTGGTGCTGCCAGAATATATTCAAAACATCACTCATACAGCACTAGAGTGATGATTTTATGAGGTTTAAGTATCAGGAAAGTAAGATGTGAGAGACCTAGGGCTGCCTTAGGTGGTAGGGTAAGGCGTGCTTCTTATTTGAAACTATGTATAAATATGAGGTTGGTGTTCTGAGTGCCAGCCCCAAGCTGAAAAATGCCATAGTTCAGAGTCAAAGAATGTTCATCGAGATTGACACAAAGAGATCCAAGCTAGACTGATGAGTACTGACAAAAGTAAAATCTAAGTTCAATTAAGACATGAAGAGGTAGGGGAGAAAGGGACAGGATTTCAAATGGGAAACCAGAAATAAATTTTAGTATTATAAAAGTGACATAATGAACACAGCAACATGGCACTATAAAGCATGGCTATTGAGATCAGGACTACGTATCTTAAGTATTAGTAATAAAGTAGTCCCTGGATATTGTATTATAAAGGGTAGAATGGTATTGGTGTAGATATAAATTTTCCAATAAGACAGAAAAAAAGAGACCTAAAATACATCACGCTTGAGTAAAAATCTGACATAAGAAAGAGCAGCCATTTCAGAGAGTCAGAGAGTGGATAGATTATTTTTAATGTTGCTGATATAGCTCATATTCAATACAAAAATATAGTTTATTCTTATTTCATACAATTCTAAAATATCAGTTCCAAATGGTTCAAGAACTTAAATACTAAAGGCAAAATATGGCATTATCGTTTTTTTAACCATAGGAAAATATGTAGTTTCTTGAAATATGGGAGGATTTGAAAAACTAGATGTTCAAAATTCTAGTCATACATTTAATAGCTGACATTTTATTGTATTAGAATTATGAACTTCAATTTATCAATAAATGCCATAAAGAAAGATAATGGACAAGCCACCAACTTGTAAAAGATACTTGTAACATATTTAAATAGCAAGAGATTAATAGCAAAAATAGATGAACACTACAAAAATTTTTTAAAAAGACAAAGACCTTGATAGACAATGGGCAGAAAAGAAAATGGCCGCTAGATATAAGACTGCATTTAAAAAAAGAAAATGCAAATGTTCTATAAACATATCAAAAGATGTTCAACCTCTAAGTAATAATGGAATTGTACTTAAAAGTACAAGATAGTATTTTACATAAGAATAAATTTTCAAAATTAGGGAATAGGCTTATTCTGATGATGGTAGTGATATGGAGCAGAAGAAACTTGCACATATGCTGCTGACATGAATGCAGAATTTGGGGAGAAAAATGTGTCATTTATCTAGGGTACATGCCTAGCACGTTTACTTCTATGAAAGTTATTGCCAATGTGCAAAAGGAGACCCATGTGCGGGAATGTTCATAGCAGAATTATTTAGAAAACATAAAACTGGACGTGACTTAGTGTCCATTGGCAGGAGAATAAATCTGTAGTTTGTAGGCCAAACATTGGAATGCTAGACAGCAGTTAAAGTTAATCAACTACAGCTACTCATATCAACATAGTAACATCTCAAAAAATCACACAAATTAAACAATACAGTTTAATTTATATAATGTTATCTCACTAAATATTATAATCTAATTTAATTCATATAAAATTATCTTACCTTTATTTAGAGACAAATATATGTAATAAAAACCCATATAGAAAAATAAGGAAATAATTATTACAAAATATAGGACAACTGTAACTTTGAGATAGAGAGAGAAGCTTGCAGTGCTAGTAGGACAAGTAAGAGGTTTCAAAGGCCTTGGGGCTATTCTATGACTTAGGTGTGCAGGAGGTTCAAAGGTGAACATTCTTTATTGCTGTTCATTAGATTGTGCACAAATGTTATATGCCTTCTATTTATAATATATTTCATAATAAGACAGGTTTAAAAAATAGAGAGTGAGAGGATAGAAGTAGTGACATCGAGTGCAGCAGCTCTATGCAGAGAGATGAGGTTGCTGAAAATGTCATATAGAATTGAAGGATGTGGTTGTCTGTGGCTCTAAAGAGTAACATGAGACATTGTGAAAGAATCAGTGAAGGAGAAAACTGATGAGGGAGCTGATCGAAGCAATATTGGCAAGAACAAAGGCCTTGACTTGGCAAAAGGAGATGGAATCCAGAAAAAAATATGGAAGGATTGGTACTCTAAAGGGGCAGGAACTGATCACCTTTTGGAACTGGAAAGAAAAATGTATGAGTATGTGCTGATGAGGTAGTGAAACAGTGATTGAGTTTAATCTGCCCCTATTTTCTCTATGAATTTCTCAACAGCAGCTTACTTCTATGTTGTAGGATGCTTATGGAGGCAAAAGAATAATTTGTTAAGAATGTGAGAAAGCAAGTTTGTTGGGTCTGTGGTAATATTGCTGGCCAGTGCTAAGTGATCTCATAAATGTGATCCATATTTGAAGTGTGGTCTGCTGCAGAGTAGGGGTCTTCCTTCAGTTTCGATGACTGCTCAGGTGGTAGGCATAAAGTATATTTGGTGTTTTGGCAGACATAGTGGGTTGATTTGTGCCTCCCACCAAAAGATGTGTTGAAGCTCACATATACCCTGTGAATGTGACCTGACTTTGAA
Source organism: Theropithecus gelada (assembly GCF_003255815.1). Lineage (NCBI taxonomy): Eukaryota > Metazoa > Chordata > Mammalia > Primates > Cercopithecidae > Theropithecus > Theropithecus gelada. The sequence continues at coordinate 147,952,484 of NC_037671.1, read as the reverse complement.
ATAGAGTCTTCACAGATGTACTCAAGTTAAGATGAGGTCATGCTGGATTAGGGTGGGCCACCAATCTGATGCCTGGTATCCTTATAAGAAGAGGAAATTTGGTACACACAGACGCGTATAGAAGACTGCCACATGAACATAAAAGTAGAAATTGCAGTGATGCAGCTTCAAGCCAAGGAATGCCAAGGGTTCCTGGAAACTAGCAGACACTAGGAGGAGGCAAGGAAGGATTCTTCCCAAGATCCTTTACAGGGAGCTTTCTAGGGTCCTGCCAACGCCTGAATTTTGGACTTCGAGCCTCTAGAACTGTGGAAAAATACATTTGTTTTGTATTTATCTACCCAACAGTTTTAAGGCAGTCCTAGGAAATTAATACAGCAGATGAATACAACGACAGAAAATATGTGAGCGATTTAACTATGGCTCATTTATGCATAAGCTTGGTAAGAAGTAAAGTGAGGATATGAGGAAAATCTTGAAAAATGAGAAAGTGGCAAGAACAAAGAATGAAAGTATTAATGGGATCAGGTACTGTATAATGGGAGTTCTTGAGTAAGTGAGTTCAAGACAAAAGAAAAAAAAATGGTGCCAAAGTACAGAACTTTTAAAATCAAAGTTCTGGCAGTAAAGGAAAATTCTGAGAGTACTAATACAGTTGGAAATTATCAGAGAAGTGGGGTTTCTAGTTTTCTGAATTGAGGAGGCCAAGGAGGTCAGAGATCATGTAGTTGTATGAATTATGTATAACAGTGATCCCCAACCCTGGCAAAATGTTAGAGTATGTTGGAAATCTTAAAAATATACTCAGGGCTCACACCAGACTCATTAACTGAGAATCTCAAAGCTCTGTTGCCCACCCCAGATATCTGAAAATCATAGGGTTAGAAAAACTCCCCAGTTTATTCTAAGGTGCAGACAGGGTTAAGAATGATTCTTAATAATATTCATAGTAATAGTAGAGAAGATGGTAACTATGTGCAAAAATAATCATTGAATGTCAGGATAGGCCACAAGACTGGTTGATGACAACAATGAAGAGAAGTAGAGACTGGTGCAACCTGATAGCATGTACCTCAAAAGAACTAGGGTTTGGAGGAAGCAAGGAGATAATCTATGAAGAATAATGAGAAACAAAGAGGATATAAATAGGCATTACTTCTATACACCTTGGTATGTGGAGGATGGAAAAGCATTCCCCATTTTAGAAGACTACCATTAGGAGGGATACAGTGGCCTTAGTGAGCTAGGATTTGGTTAAAGGAAGAAAGTAAAGTGAACATTCTGAGAAGAGGCTAAAGATACAGGAGTGAGTGCTGCTGATGGACAGAGGACACAGAGGAAGGGCTTTGGAGGTAGGTCAGCTTCTAGGAGAAATACAAAGTCGTATGGACTCTGTTTTCTGCTAGAAAGCTGAAACTCATGGTAGTAACTGAGGTAAGTAACGAGGGGACTCACAGTAGGATTAGTCTTGACAGATTCATAGGGGAAATTTGGTAATCAGTTTCCAAAGTGTGGTCCAAATCAGGAGCCTAAGCATCCCCTGGGAACTGGTTAGAAATGCATGTTCTCAGAACGTGCCTCCGACATATTGAATCAGACCTTTTGCGCTCAGCATCTGTTTCAATAGCCCTCCAGCGTGAACCTGATGCATGCTTAAATTTAAGAACCATTGATCTAAAGTCTTTACCTGGAAGGTATAAAACAGCCGGGGGTCTGTTCAGTCTTGAAGCTCAGGGTATTGAGATAGCTTGAAGAAGAGGTTATTTATGTCACTTCTTGCCTGGGTTTAAATTGTGACTCTTGGGGCATCTATCATTGTGGAATTAAAACCTGAAAGTGACATGAAGATCTTCTTCTGACGTCTGATGTCTCTCAAAAGCCAGGGTTTTGTTGCACAGAGAGGATGAGGGGTATAAAGGCTCCCCTTGTTTGATTTGGTTGTTCTCACAGAGTCAGTGCTGAGCATATATGGGTGAAGGCTGATACATATAAATGCCAATAAGAATAAAAATTAGAATATATATGACCAAGGGAAATAACCTCAACTAATCAAAAGTTTATAAAATGAGTAAATAAGACTTCGTGAAAATTCACGAGCTTCTTCTTCTTCTTCTTCTTCTTCTTCTTATTATTATTTTGCTGTGGACTAGAGAAAACTTTGACTTTAACTAGTTTTGATTTGTGGTCCAATATTCTGTCCTAGCACCAACATTTCAGATTATGACTTCAGGGCAGCTCTCATATCTTCCACTCTTAGTATTTAGAGAAACCAAAAGACCATTTTTTCTTATTTTTATTCTCTTTGTCTCTCTTGAAGAAATATTCAAACGAAATTTTCTATAATATTACAGCTAATATTTTACAATGTAAAACTAATTCATTGAGGTCAAATACTGTTTGCTTGCAATCGGTATTAAACAACTTTTAATTAAAAGCAGACTCAATCATAATTAAAAGCTAAACAAACAAAGAAGCCCTTTTAAATGCTCTTCCCTATAATTCACATGTAACTTAAAATTTGTAGACTATGGCCAGGAGTGGTGGCTCACGCCTGTAATCCCAGCACTTTGGGAGGCCGAGGCAGGTAGATCACCTGAGGTCAGGAGTTTGAGACCAGCCTGGCCAACATGGTGAAACCCCGTCTCTACTAAAAATACAAAAATTAGCCAGGCATGGTGGCGGGCGGTTGTAGTCCCAGCTACTGGGGAGGCTAGGGCAGGGGAATTGCTTGAACCTGGGAGGGAGAGGTTTCAATGAGTCGAAATCGTGCCACTGCACTCCAGCCTGGGCAACAAGAGTGAATCTCCATTTAAAAAAAAAAAAAAGGTAGACTAATAAATTAGTATCCCATTGTATTGAATGTGGCCTTAATTTTGAGAACCATTGATCTAAACTCTATGGAATAGGACACTTTCTTTTATGGTCACTACCTACATTTTTAAGATAATAATGTTGCACCTTGGAAGAGAATTTCTTTATTGCTATTTAAGGAAGTTTATTAACTGAAAAAACATATAAGCACTTTGTATTTTGGCTTTCTCTACAGCTTGCTTTGCTCTCGTGTGCAACATACATTTTATCTTTTGTTTAGTTTTATTCTCAATAGTATAAAATATGAATTTCGCATCACTAATATACACTTCTCATTCCTTTAATATCTGAACTTGCAGAAACTGAACGAGTCAAAGAGGAGGTTGGTGCTGTTTCAAGTAAAAAAGGTAAATGCAGCTTAAAGATAAAGATGTCATGACTCTAACTTATTTCTGCTAAGGTTTCTAACAATGTATTGTTTTGTGCTTAGAGAAGAGCTCTATTTGTTGATTTTACTAGTTTGTTGATATAGAAACAAACCTATTTTGCACAAGATTTTATCGTTACTGTTCTAAAGCAAAAACGTGTTATTCCTTTAGGACCATAAATTAAAGCTAGTTATGCTAGTCAAATTGCAAGTTAATTTTGAAAAATTATAGAAATGTAACTGTTTAAACTCCATAGGATCCCCATCATCTGGAGAGCATTCGAGTGCAACATACTGCCTTAAGAGATTAGGAATCGAATAAATGAAACTTTAACTGAAAGTATTCACATGAACAAAATTCACTTTGTTCAAGAATGGTATAAAAATATGAAATGTATTATGTGAGATGGTGACTTGGAGACATTTCGCTTTAAGAAATACATTGGGAAGTCTGAAATGAAATCAGTAATGTAGCCAATGTCTTTGGAAGTATAGCAAGAGACAATTTAATAAGCCTATCCTCAAAATACACTTATGCACACACACACACAAACCTACACACATACCCTTACACACATACCCCATTAAAACCACGTAACAGGTTCTCCTAAAAGACTATTTTATTTCACCTGCTTTATAAAGAAAACATATAACAGGATTGTAGGGAGCTATAAAATATATATGACACATATTCACATACTCAATCCCAAACAATGTATACATATGAATATAAATGAATATAGGAATGTAACTCAATATCTAATATAAATTTATGTTTCTTAATAAATACAATATAAATTAATGTTATTATATAAATTAATTTATTGATTATTTTATATATACATATATCTCTATGGGAAAGCAACAAAGATTAGATAGTGAATTCTTTAAGAAAAATATGAACTGTATTTGAAAGTAATAATTAGAAGCAATTAAGTTACTGATATTAATAGATGCTCTCTTTCAAATACAACTCTATTGTTCTGAATTCACAGTAGATAGGGATAAAATCTGTTTCCTAGTCATCTCTTTTTCTTATAATCTAATATTTGTGATGTCAATTTTTAACTAGGTGATCATGATACATCTTTCATTGACATCATTTGTACTGTAAATGGCAGAGTAATTTATTTATCAGCAGTTCTTATTATGTGGTGTCATATTCTGGAATCGACATTGCTCATTGGTATTAAGTGAAATGTGGGTTAAACTTGTTTGCTTCAAAAAGAGTAACTGTAGTAACAAGAAAAAACTGAGTCTTAATACAGAGTCAGAGAAAATCACTAACCTAGACATAGATGCAGAGTTCATGGGCCCAGTAAGTGGACTTAAGGCAACAACACTGATTTATGTTGAAAGAAGAACAGAAGTGTGGCCAACTTATGTTCAAAATTTAGACAAGGCTAAAAGCAACAAATGTCCAAACAGCAGAAGATAGGTTTCTTTTGGGGTAAGATTTTATTTTTATTTTATTAGTAGTATTTTTTTAATTTTTTGAGACAGAGTCTTGCTCTGTCACCAGGCTGGAGTGCAGTGGCTCACTGCAACCTCTGCCTCCCAGGTTCAAGCAATTCTCCTGCCTCAGCCTCCTGAGTAGCTGGGATCACAGGCACGCACCATCACGCCCAGCTAATATTCGTATTTTTAGTAGAGACAGAGTTTCACCATATTGGCCAGGGTGGTCTCAATCTCTTAACATTGTGATCTGCTCACCTCAGCCTCTCAAAGTGTTGGAATTACAGGAGTGAGCCACCATGCCCAGCTGGAATTAGATTTTATATTCAGAGCCTTAGTGAATCCATGTTGTGGAAGACAGTCTGGAGACACAGTTAAGAAGCAAAGATTGAACTCCCAGTAGCTGATCCGTAGACTCTGCACTCTGTGTCACTGGGAGCCTGGATATTGTTAGAAGAAAACCCTTGGCCAAATTATATTTAACAGTGTTTAATTGAGCAAAAAATGATTCATGAATTGGGCAGCTTCCTGAGCTAGAGTAGGCTCAGAGAAACTTCAGCATAGCCCCATGGTGGAAGGATTTCTGCACAGAACAAGGAACATAACATACAGAAAAAGAAAGTGAGATACAGAAACAGCTAGATTGGTTACAGCTTGATGTTTGCTCTTTTTGGACACAGTTTGAACAACTGGTCCTCTTTGGTTGGCCAAAACTTGGTGATTAGCACAAGAGTAGATTACAGCCTGTTTCTGCCTCCATTTGGGTTCACTATGTACAGAGAAACCTCTAGGTCAAACGCAAAATAAGGAGGCAACTTCAGGCTAGGCTTGATTGAACAGTATTTAGGGTAGAAATACAAGCTCACATAGTATGGGCTTCAATCAGGACAAATTGGAGTTAGCAGAGAGACAGAATTGAAATTGAACCATCAATTAGTGAGCTCACCAAGAGTCCTCAACCAAAAGTGCTCACTGAAAGAGTATGGACAAACATTTTGGTTGGGGTTAAGTAGACTTGCTTGTCAGGCTTGGAGGGAAGTGAAAGGAAATAAATTATCTATCTATTCACATACATTGTTGACATCAACTACTTTGCTTCTAGTTGATTATAGATATTATACCCCAATTCTCAATTTAAATATAATTCTACATACTGAGTTTATTTTCAACTACAGAATGAACAGAAGTAAGTGTTCTTTTCAAAGTGACATAACTGTTTTAAAACTCATGAAGGGTTTTACCAATTTGACAAATTACAAATAAAAATCAAAGGAGACTTTTCTCATTTGTCAAGTAACTTGTTCATCTCCTACCTCTCACTGACAATCAGCCGTGCGTGAAAGAAAAATATTGTTCTCATCACGTATTTACTACCCAAGCCCCAAATTCCACAATACTTAGCATACTTTACAACTTGTCCACCTCTAGCCTTTCACATGTAAGTAGAAGAAGAAAGTAATTTTTTTGGTTTTTAAGGTATTAAAAAATTGTTCTAAATCGAGGCTTAAACTAGGAACTGTGTGCAATGTTAAGTGGTAATTACTAATTTTGTAATTGTTTTAAAGTTCTTGAAGATGAAGAATAATATTTTAAGGTGTTAACTGTAATGTGTCTATTTATACGTAGCATAAATTGTCTTATCTCAACCCTACTTTTACGTCATATTTTATTTGGAGATATATAGTATTTAATCATTAATATAATATCAGTTTGCTAATTTATTTTGATTTTCACCTTGCAGTTTTCTAATCATTTTCATATTTACTCACCATATATTTATGGGTTATATATTATATGAAAAATCAAGAAAAATTTTAAATGTTAATATTGTTCTTGAGTTATTTAAAATACTAAAAATATGAGAATCTTTATTAAGTCACTAAGTTGGCCTGAAGTTTTACCATCAATGAAAGTTTCTTGTATTACCATATTTCAAGGTTGAAAGCTATCAGGCTAGAGATACAAATACAGATAAAGTTCTACCCAAAGTTTAAAAACTAATTTTACCTGGGGAAAAGACAATGTTTAGGGCATAAGATGACTTTAGAGTTAAGCCTTAAATAAGAGATGGGGTTTTGCTATGTAAATAAGTTAGAAAAAAAATATCCTGGGCATAGATTTCAGAGCAAGGCAAAGTGATACAAATTTGTAGTATGCATATGAGGAACAGCAGTAATCTCAAGACCATTGTAGGAATTAATATAACCTGGGCTAAGAATGCAGTAAAAGGGCCTTATTTTAAAATTGGACTTGATTCCATGGGCAATTAGGGGGGTGGTGAAAAATTGTAAGTATATAAATAACACTCAAACGTATGCTTTAGGAAGAGTAACTCATAAAGGAAAATTTTGAAATAGGCAGATTAGGAAGATTCTCAACAATGTAGTGACCTGTGTTAGGACCTGGACTAGGGCATTAGTTATGAGATTGGAAGGGAGAGAAATTTCGTTAGCACTAATAAAGAAGTAGATTCAGTGGAATTTCATAACTGATGATAAGCTTTGGGAGGGAAGAAAATAAAAATAATTTAATGACAATAGCGTTCTTCAGACTGGCTTCTAGAAGAACATTGTTAATATTCTTAATAACAATGAAAAAGAAAAGCGAAAGAATTTAGAGAGGAAAGGCAAGATTAATTTTAGATAAATTTAAGTCAAAGTGCTATTAGCACATGAAGGTAGCATCACATAGGTAGTTCTGGAAGTAAAACTAGAGCTCCAGACAACGATAGGCTGGAGATGGACACATGGGTGCCCTTTGCGTGGAGGTAATTGAGCTTGTCGCAGTGAGATAAGGCAACACTTATATTCGCATTTGTTTGGGGAAAGAACAAGGAGAAATATAAAAGCAGACTAAAATAACTTCAGTAACTGCAGGAAAAAAAAAAACTTTCAATAGAAAAGTGGTGGTCATGGGATTCGTCAGGTACATAATATATTAATAATTTTCAATACAGAATTCTCAGGGGAGTGACACTCAAAAAACTAAAAGAGTGACAAATTGAATGAGGAAAGAGGGAGTGAAGTATATGAGAAATGATGATGAAGATAGTTGGCTGGGAATAAAAAATAGGATAGTAGCTGGTGTTTTTATTTAACCTATATCCATCTCTCTCTCTCTTTTTTCTATTATACTTTAAGTTCTGAGGCACATGTGCAGAACGTGCAGTTTTATTACGTGGGTGTACATGTGCCATGGTGGTTTGCTGAACCCATCAACCCGTCATCTACATTAGGTGTTTCTCCTAACGCTATCCCTCCCTTTGTCCCCCACCCACCAACAGGCCCTGGCATGTGGTGTTCCCCTCCCTGTGTCCATATGTTCTCACTGTTAAACTCCCACTTATGAGTGAGAACATGAGGTGTTTGGTTTTCTGTTCCTGTGTTAGTTTGCTGAGAATGATGGTTTCCACCTTCATCCATGTCTCTACAAAGGACATGAACTCATCTTTTTTTATGGCTGCATGGTATTCCATGGTGTTCAACCATTGTGGAAGACAGTGTGGCAATTCCTCAAGGATCTAGAATGAGAAATACCATTTGACCCAGCAATCCCATTACTGGGTATATATACCTAAAGGATTATAAACCATTCTACTGTAAAGACACATGCACACATATGTTTGTTGCGGCACTATTCACAATAGCAAAGACTTGGAACCAAACCAAATGCCCATCAATGATAGACTGGATAAAGAAAATGTGGCACATATCCATCTCTCTTTTAGTCTCAGAGGTAGTGTTTCTCCTTCCCTTCAAGACCAGTTTCTCCAGTTTTTCCTTCCAACTCAGTTATCCATCCCATTTTCTGGCATCCTCCTCTTTCTTGTTACTGGCATTGTTCCTCATCTTGGAAATGTTTTTTCCCTGATTCAAAATTATTTCATTTCCTTGATTTACATCTTTCTCTCTCTGTGTGTCTCTCTCTCTGTCTCTCTACCATTTTATCTCCTTCCCATGTTAGCCAGCTTTCTGAATGCTGGAGTCCTAGTGCTGCCTCTGGCCTTCTACAAAGACTAAGCTCCTGCCCCTGCCATGCCACTGAAGCTCCAGCCAGTGCTGATGACATCATCATTGCTAAGCCAACAGAACCCTTCCATCCTCATGTTACTAGATTTCCCATTGCATTTATTACTTTGTCTCTTCTCCAAACTTCTCTGTTGTTGGGTTACCATGACAGTATAGTCTGCTGGTTCTCTCCATATAGTTGGCCTTTATTTCCGGCTTCTTTGTGTTTTTTCTTTCATTTGTTGCCTGGTAATTGTTGGTGTTCCTCATAATTCATTATTAATCCTCTGAACTTCTCATTCTGTACCATTTTCTTTTGAGATATATCTGCTTTCAAAGTTGAAACTCTGCCTTATATCACGAAGTTTTTTCAATCCTGTGTCCCCATCTCACAGTTTTATATGAATTTCAGGCTCGTATGTTCAACTGCCCAATAAATACCTTCAAATCACCTTCCCAAAAGTTAATGCATGCTGGGCTTAATACCTAGGTGATAGGTTGATAGGTGCAGCAAACCACCATGGCACACGTTTACATATGTAACAAACCTGCACTTCATGCACTTCTACCCTGGAACTTAAAATAAAACTAACACTTAAAAAAAAAAAAAATTCCCCTTCACGGCCAGGCGCAGTGGCTTATGCCTGTAATCCCAGCACTTTGGGAGGCTGAGGCAGGCGGATCACGAGGTCAGGAGATAGAGACCATCCTGGCTAACCCGGTGAAACCCCGTCTCTACTAAAAATACAAAAAAATTAGCCAGGTGTGGTGACGGGCGCCTGTAGTCCCAGCTACTTGGGAGGCTGAGGCAGGAGAATGGCGTGAACCCAGGAGGTGGAGCTTGCAGTGAGCCGAGATCACACCACTGCACTCCAGCCTGGGCGACAGAGCGAGACTCCATCTCAAAAAAAAAAAAAAAGAAAAAAAAGAAAAAAAAAAATTCCCCTTCACATTCAACCTTTCTTAATCTAAACTCCTCATTTTCTCTTTCCAACTTACTGTTTCTGTTTCTTGATCATATTTTCTCTTATTTGTAGCCATTACTACCATACTAATTCAAGCCTTCAGTGTCTTCTGCCAGAACAACTGAAATAACCTCATGCTGCCCTCATGTTTTTATTTTTATTCCACTAATATTCATGTAGTAGAACATCCCAATAGCCACAATAATTCAGTCAAACCACAAAACTGAATAAACCGCTTAAAATTTAATACTCTGTTCCCCAGTTTTCCATAAACTAAAATCCAAGCTTGTTAAAATGGCATATAGCATGCCTCAAGAACTGGCTCCTATATCCTTTCCAACTTCATCTTTAGACATGCCTTGTTTTCTATGCTACAACAATCCCATAATGCTATGTTCATAATTCCGAGTATGTTAGAAGACTGTAGGAAGATTGGAGCAGGAAGTGATAGCCTTGTGAACAGGTTAAGTAGTTAACATCACCTGAGAATTGATGAGAAACCTCTCTTTCCTCTTTCCACTATAATATGTATCTGGAGACCAAATAGATGCAATATTTTTTCTTTCATAATTAGTGATTTATTCCAATGTTTCAGTCAATGACCGCTCCAGGCAGTACCTGTAAAATCTGAATAGATCCTGGACAGTTCTTATATTTCTGGCAGTTTCTTATATCTTTGGAAATAATAGTTCATCATGCTACAGCTGTAGGTCTACCTCTCGGAAGTGATATGTGTCATATGAGAGACACTTCAAACCACTGCACAATATTTTCTTACCACTTCTCACTTCCTCACCACTATTCTAGCATACTTCTCCTCCAGACAAGTCTCACTTCTCCTTTAAAAGTACCTACTAGGGTGGGCACGGTGGCTCACGCCTGTAATCCCAATGCTTTGGGAGGCCAAGGCAGGTGGATCACCTGAGGTCAGGAGTTCAAGACCAGCCTGACCAACATGGTGAAACCCTGTCTCTACCAAAATAATGATAGTAATAATAATAATAATAATAAAATAAGTAAATACAAAAAATTAGCTGGGCGTGGTGGCGGGCACCTGTAATCCTAGCTACTTGGGACACTGAGGTAGGAGAATCGCTTGAACCCAGGAAGCAGAGGTTGCAGTGAGCCAAGATTGTGCCATTGCACTCCAGCCTGGGCAACAAGAGCAAAACTCTATTAAAAAAAAAAAAAGTACCTGCTAATACTGCTAATAAAGGGCATACATAAGAGCCTCCATGGGTGATATAGCGAAAAAAAGGAGGGATGTCAACTGTATTGGAGATTTGTGTGCTGAAGGAAAATTGTAGGGAAGAATAGTGAAATAAATGCCTGAAACTAAATAAAACCAATGTCCCAGCTCCCAATTTAGCTCAAGAATAGCCCTAATCTGGGCATTACATTCCAAGTGTGTTAACTGCTTTGTTTCCTTTTCATTAGTTTTGATTTCTGAAGTGTGAAATACGAATCTATTTTTTCTAAGTAAGCTTCTACAAATGTAGAAAAAAGAGAATTTCTTCACTCAGCACTAAAGGATATTCCAGATATCTTGTGGTATAGAAAGAGAAATTGATGACGGTCTTCTTTTGACTCCAGGCAGTTCAAAAATTCACTTACTTAGATGAGCTATTTATTTCTAATGTTTGCTCTTCATAGAATTAGAATTGATGAATTTTACATTGGAACCAGAAATGAAAGGATAAACATTTTATGTGAAATGTCATCTTCTCTGTATAGATAATCAGCATTTCCAGTGATCTTTTGTGAGCAACAAAAAACATAGTGCTTTAAAGGACTAGCCTCCTCTATTTAATATGTGTGCCAGGAATTATGAACCTATCATTGGAAAGAAAATTTGGTCTTTATAGGTAAGTCACATTACAGTTGTTTTCTGAGAGACATTTACTCTTCAGGGGATTCAATTACAATAACTAAAAAACACATATTTCCTAAACATACTTATAATGATTATTCTGAATAAAAGAATTATGAATAGGAATACCTACCTATGTGGCTCTTTTATAGTTACAAATGGTCAATGTTTTATTTCCATGTTGATATGAGACAGAACATTCATAGAATAGACTCAGGCACCACATATCTTACTAGCCTCTTATAGCGTACATTGTAAAGTGTAGCTCTAATTTGGCTTTCAAAGGTTTCTGCATTTGGTCTTATTCTCTAGTTTTAGACTATCCCTTATCTCCTCTCTGGAAATCCTCTGCTCCAACTACACTTCCTCTAGGAACATCTAAGTCTTTCCCACTCCTTTGCCTTTCCTCATGTATCACTGGCTACACTTAAAATCTCCTTTTCCAGGAAAACCACTAACATTGAAACTGATCTCTTTTCTCTCTCAAATGAAAATATTTATTATCAAGACATATCTTTTGTCAAGTGATACATCTAACCACAAAACAAATCTATATTAATTAATTATGTTAGGAACAATGCTAGGTGCTATGGTAAATGTAAGTAATACGTTTCTAAGTATTCTATAAGTCAAAGAAAAAAAGTGGAATTTTGGAGATCTAATGAACAAATGTGTGATAAAATTTATATGCTTTTAGAAACATTCATCAGAAAAGGAAAAAGGATGAATAACAGATAGCTAAGAAGTCAATAGTTTTTAATTCATAAAATTAAACCCAAAGAAAGTAGAAGGAAGAGAAATAAATGAAAGAGCAGAAGCTATTAATTTAGAAATCAAATAGTACAACAGGAAAAGTCAAAATATTATCAATAAAATACAATAAAAATTGTGAATGCTTATGAAAATATATTAAGAAAAAAAGAGAAGGTATAAAATATCAATATCAGAAATAAAAAAGATCATCATTATAGATTCTATAGATAATAAGCAAATAAAAAGATTTTCTAATAAACTAAAACATTTTAATAAAATTAAAATTTTAAATTTATAATTGTAATTCTGTTCCCCTCCCTCAATTTTAGCCAGATGGTTTCACTGGTGATTTATTTCAAACATTTAAGAAAAAATTAGCACCAATCTTACATCAAATTTTCCAGAGGATAGAAAAAGAGGTAATATTCTCTCATTATATGGGGTGAGAATTACTTTAATACCAAAACTTATTTAGAGCAACATATATATATATATTTCTTGTGAACCTAGAGGCATAGCTCTAAACAAAATATTAGCGATTAAGTCTGCTAGTACGTATGAAAGACAAAATGCAGTCAGCTTGGCTTAATCTCAGAAATGCAAGCTCAAAAAAATTAAAATACATGCAAATTGATGTAATTAGCCAGAATAAAAGGAAACTATATTCATCATAGTAGATGCATTTGATATAATTCATCACCAGAGTAGAAACTTACTTAATCTGATAAAACATCTGCAAAAACCATTAGCAAGCATCATACCTAATGGAAAAAATTAAAGGTTTTCCCTCTGCTAGTCAAAACAAAATAAGGATGTTTGCGATCACCACTTCTATCACACACCATAGTGGGTTTTCCATCCAGTGCAGTAAGATGAGAAAAAGATGTCATAAGTATGCAAATAGAGAAGTAAGAAGTAAAATGCATTATTCACAAATGATATGATTATCCCCTTAAAAAATTCAAAACAATCTATAGAGGAAAATTGCTACAACTGAGTAACTAGCAAGTTTTCTGCATAAACTGTCAAATGAAACATAACTTTGCTTTAGAAATCAAGAGCAAAACTTTGGAAAATAAAGTGAAAGATGACTACGATGCTGTTCTAATATGATAGCATCAAATCCATAAAATACCTCGAGATAAATGTAACAAATTATATATAACATTCTTGAAGATCTCTTACATTTTAACACATTTGTGAAATTAAGGAATACAAAACTCAATGGAAGGATATTTTATTTTCACCAATCAGAAGACTTGATTTTGTAAAAATATCGATTCTCAGATTGATCTATGGATTCATCATAATCCCAGTCAAAATTCTAGCAGATTTCTTGTGGTTGCTATTGTTTTATTTAAATTGATAAGCTGGCTCGATTTTCATATGAAAAAGCAAATGTCTAAGAATAGCCAAGACAATCCTGAACAAGATCAAACTGGAAGGTTTGTAGTAGTAGATATCAAGAATTATCTTAAACCTACAGTAGTAATTAAGACTGAGTGGTATCAGTAAGGAAAAAAGTAAACTTTTATCTCACAATGTCATACACAATAATAATTCAGTGCATTGGGTTTCTAAATTTAAATGATTAAAAATTATAATGCTACTAGGAAAAAATGTGGAAAATTTAAAATATAACCATGGTGGAGGGAAATCTTTTTAAATAGAATACAAAAAGCATGAGTGACAAAGGAAAGACTGATAAATTGAATTTAATTACCATTAAAACTCCTGTTAATGTAAGCCAGAATGAAAAAATGTAAGTGGAAGAAGACATTTACAGTATATGTATACATATGTGTGTGTATATATATATATCTTTAAAAAGACTCATTTAGAATATTACAAATGCATACAAATCAATTTAAAAAACATTAAGAAATTAGGCAATAATCTAAAGAGGCACTCCACAGAAGAAGTTTTCTAAATGCCAATAAGTATATGAGAAGCAGGTGGCATTATTAGGTATCAGGAAAGACTGAAATTAAAGCCAACATGTGATACTACTACATAGAAAGATGATATTTTTCTAAGAGACAATATTAGGACTTGTTCAATTTATAAGAAAATTATTTTAGTTTATTTTATTGTTACAGTGTAAGGGAAAGATATGAATGAAATTAGCACATCCTTTCCCTACTTAGATTTCTTGTGCTTCCAGAATCCTATTGCTAGTGTCTGAAATTCTGGAGAAGTTTTAGCCATTATCTCTTCAAATATCACTTCTTCCTCACATTCTCTAATCTTTTATAAGTTCAATTGCATGTATGTTAAGATGAATTATATCTTCTCTAGGTCTGTTAACTTCTTGTATATTTTCCATCTTTTTGTTTCTCTAGGGTGAATTCCAGGCTATTTCTTCAGATATTTATTTCTACATTGCACTTTACTCCTTACCTACGTCTAACTCATCTATGAACAATGTTAATGTTATTTTGGTAGAAATTTTCTTTATTTTTCAAATTTAATTTGCCTTTTAAAGAAAACGTATTTTAGCCCTAAAATAAGATTGGATGAATAAATAGGTGTTAGCTTGTAAAAGTGAGATGATTGTGTTTTAGGCAGAAGTACATAAAATAATAACAGCTTCTATTTACTGTGTTATATGGCTGCCACTGGGCTGATTTTCTTAAATTGTTTTCACTTAGACCTTAAAACAGCCCTTGTAGCACGATCTGTGTTTTTAACATAAAGAGTAAGGCTCAAGGTAAAATAATATGCACTCATTTTTGCAGCAATTCAGTGGTAAAACTGGACTATACACTCTAAAACATTCATTGCTCTTTCTTCTAGGACATATAATCCATTAGAATAACCAGAATTGTGGCTGCCCTTCAAGGGAATTTGATAATTCCAGGCTAAACTGCATAGTTGTTTTCTGGTGATAAATCAGTTCTGGAAAGTCATCTCAGGAGTATCTTGGGACTTGTGCCTTTATTTCAGCATTAAAGGCCAACTTGCTTAACCCTTCCCACTGCCCTAACCCTAATACTGACTATAATCTAACAAAAACAGGAAAATAAAGAACATAGCATTCATTGGCATTTACCCTATAATACCTTGTGTTATATAAGATTTCTCTACAGGTGTGATTTGTGAGGTTCATACATATCTATTTGCTTTTTAGTTTAACATTTTCCTTACTTCACAGTCATATGGTTTGCTCTATTTTTGGGTCATAACTGGGTAAAATAATAGGTTACTTTCCTGGAAATATAAGTTATTTTTTCTAACCAGTGCATATTCAATTTTTTGGATATCTTTTTGTTTCAACAGATATAATTAAAAGTGAAATTCACCTCATTTTCTCCCTCTCTCCCTCTCTCCCTCCTTCCTTCTTTCCTTCTTAATTACATTGTTTTTTTTGAAAGATCAGGACAGTTACCTTATAGACATTTTGGATTGGTCTGATTATTTCTTCACAATATGGTTTAACATGTTCTGTACATCCTGTATTTGATTAAACTGAAAGCTAAATCTGGCTTAGCTAGATTTCAGTTAGATACTTTGGAAATAATACTTTAGAGATGATACTGTATATGCCACATGGCACCTCATCAGGAAGCACAAGATGTCTGGATGTCCTGATATGAATGAATGTTTCTAAGTTTCATCGATGGGTTAAGTTGGCTACAGACACATTTCTTCATTTTAAAGTTGTGTTTTTTCCTCTTGCAGTTCTATGTGGGATGATACTTGGGTGCAATAGCAGTAATCAGTTCCTCAGCAATCTTTCATCTAACGGTTGCTAATGAACTCTGAATATTTTCTTGAATTAGTTCTTTCAATGCGGTGCACCAATTCTGAGTGAATAATTTGTACTGTTCTACTCTTCGACTGTCAACTACTGTAAATAGGTAAACAGTGAATACTTCACTGAGAGCAAAACATCCTAGAGAAAGGCTACAGCACCCAGATAATCCTTTTTGGGTTACTGATGATTTGGGATAGTTTCATTTAATATTTAAATGAATCTAAAGCATGACTACACTATTCTTTCAGCTGATTAAACCATGTTAAGTGTGAATTTAAAGGAGCATCTAGTTGACATTTACAAGACACTAAGTGACTCCAGCAATAACCTGGAATGTAAGTAGATTAATCATAGTCCTGTCAAGTGGAATTCTATGTAGAGCTTGTTTCTCAAAGCGGAGTGTAAAGGAATAAATCAGATACAATTGTAGAAATGTAGGCAGAAGAATGCAAAGGATTGTCACTTTTTTCTCTAATTCTTTAGATATAAAATCTGGTTTCAATTGCATTATTAGAGAAATGAGACATGTTTAAGAAGCTTCAAAATAACTTGTGTAAAAGAAAAATTTCGTATTAAAATAACTCCAAAATGCTTTTTTTTTTTTTTTTTGAGCAGAAGCAGTATTTCTGTCTGGAACTCTTCTTTAAACCTTATCTTTGTTTTGCAGCTGTACCTGGAAAGAAGGAAGAGAAAACAACCAAGACAGTGGAGCAAGGTAAAAAAAAATGAAGGAGGTTGACATTATCTTCTTTAGAAAGACAACAGCATGCGGAGGAAAGCACTGGATTCAGACAGGCGGAAGACAATAACCTTTAAGTCTGTTGCTCTTTATCACTGTCCTTGCATGTATTTCTGTGCCAGGGAGAATGTGAGACAGCAATCTGGGTTGGTCTTTCTTTTGTGTAACTAAACTTTGAATATCAGTTCTGAACAGGAAAACTCTACAAACTGCTTAATTACATCAGGAGACATGCTGAAGATTGTTGGGAATAAGACAATGATCCAGGGGAACTGGTAGACATATTCCTATTTGATTTGTGGTTTTAACACCACCTTACTGATCATAATTTGAAAAATAAAGATAGCCCAATCCTATATATGCAACAACTATTTCTATTGCTTGAAAAAATAATATGTAAAAGTTAAAATGAAGAAAACAACAGCAAAAGTAAGTGGAGTATATTATATGACATATTATGCCTTCAACTATTCATTCTCCCAAGAGGTCTGAAATTTCAGTGTTATAAACTATAATGATATAAAATAGTTAATGAATTTTCTTTTATTTATGTAGCTATATCATAAATAGATCACTCCAGACTCTGCTTGAGAAAAATGCTATAGTACACTAAACTTAAAACATTTAAAGTGATGTGGTTTCGCTTAGAGCTCAAGTGTGCTAATAATTTTAATTGTTGTTCCCTCATGTCTTTGCTTTTATATAATAATACTATATTTATTATAATAAATTAAATTAGAACTTGCAATAATTTTGTCAAGAACAAAGTCTAAATGATTTCTCCTTCAAATTTGAGATGCAATTAAATTTATGAAATTCTAATATCAGAAGTTAAGAACTTTTGACATAAATATATCAAGAAAATCCTTCAATCCCTCACATGCCAAATAAATAAACTAAAGTTAAGAATTCAGTTAAGTAAAAAGATTGGTTAAGAATTTATTTCCTTGGGCTTTTCAAAATAAAATCCCATTATAATTGCATGGAAAATGTTTTCCAATTTATTTTGGCTTCTGGGGACTCTGAAATTTTACAATTCAGTAGATGTTTCTGTCGGTTTCTTTCTGAAGAAGAGTGGAATTTTAGTTTCTGAAACATAAAGTGGAAACACTGGATCCTAATTTCAGTGTGTTCAGTTACACACGTTTCTGAGTCTAAATTTATGCTTTAAAAAATAAAGATAATTATCCCTGACCTGCCTATCTGACAAGATGTTGTACAGGTCAAACATGAAAACATATGTGAAAGGATATGAAAATTTTTAAACTTCTAGATAGGCATGTAACACATACTTAGGCATTTTTTCTTTTCTTATAAAATCAATTTCAACACAGATGACATAAATTACCAAACTGCTTTGATTTCATTGAGTTTATAGCTTTCCCGCTCTAGTATAAAAGTGCTGATTACTCATGACATTCATAGGTTGTTTTCATAGCCACAGTATATCAAAAGAAAATTGACTAGAATATGAAACACCCACGCTAATAATAGTACCAAACAGACAACTGATTTGAAAACAGATTGTTTCTTTCTTCTTATCATCACATTGGTGTCAGTTTCATTAACTCTATAATGTCTCCTCTAGTGGACAAGAGACTGGAAATGGTTCATAGAGATATGATCTTACTCCTTCAGATGATTTTATAATTTTGTCTACTAAAATCTTCTTTTTTATCTTATCAAAGCTTAGGCTCTTGGATTGTGTGAAAAAGATGAGGTTCTTTCAATGGCTATTTTTATATTGACTTAGTAAATCATTTCAATTTTAAATATTGTATGACAATGGCCTCATAATTTTCAACCATAATCACAGGAAATAATATATTTGGATATTTTGCATATTTTTATGATAGTATATTACTAATAACTGATATGAAAAATAGATATTTTGTGTACTATGAGAAGTGATAATGACATTCTATAAATTTTCTCATATTATTCTAATAGTTGTGCATAATGCTTTAAGACTTGTATACTTTGCTTTCTTATGTAGTTTTTAGTTATCTTCAGAAGTATAAATAATCTATTACTAGTTTATAATTCATTGAAATATGGTTAAATCCTCTTTAAAGATTTATTTTTATTTGTTTGAACATGTACACTTTATTTAGAAAAATTATATGATTTTTGTAACTCTTAATGGAGTTTAAGTACACTTTGTGATCTAAGTATAATTGTGCATATTGAATCTCTGGACTTAGATACTTATGGATATTCCAGTATCTCAAAATTAAGTTGAAAGTTTTATTACACAATAGCGTAGTATTCAATTCTCTTAACAATTAAAAGTCACTTCGAAAGTCAATTAAGTAGAAACAGGACAAAAAAATATTTTTGGGAAATTAAATAAAATTTGATTGTCTACTAACCATCAAGAATAAATTTTAACATAATTAGTAAACATTTTATTAAGTGTAAAGTTGGAGCCTGTTGATCGTAAATGTATCAGAGTTCACTTCACTATAATAAAAGATTCAACTTTGCCTTAAATTAAGGAATGTTTCAAAATTCATAAATAGGCTAATTTGTGTCCACTTGAAGAGTTTCTTTCTTTGCTTTTGATGCTATTCTGTAAACAATGGTTCCCTATGTAATTGTAATAGTGTTTTACATTGTCACAACACCAGGCAAAACCCAAGTGCTATTGCAAGTTTTGTAAATCTGTCACTGTCCTCATCCACCTTATCAGATTCTTCTCTTCTTTGTGTATGCACTGGTCCTTTTAAAATCTGTGATGTGTACTGATTGTAGGTTTATTCCGTACTTTCAAGTGAATGTTAATAATATCTAAGAGTCATGATTTCTCTGAGAAAATTTTATCCATTTGAATATAATGAATGTTCATATTTCTTGGTGTATCAAAGTTATAACAAAAGAGGGAAACAATTTTTCATTTAAAATCAATGAAGTAAAACAAGATTTAGTTAACACAATTGTATTTAATTATTTGCTTAATATGTATTATAAAATAACTTATTTGCACATGTTGACTAAGTCATGCTGTTGACCCTCAATAAATGTTAAATTATAATAACAATATTATAGATTCCTGTGAATTCTAAACTTTTTGAAAATACTTTGTGCTTTGTTTGTTTAATATTTATTGAGCGCCCACAACTGGCTAGGCGCTGGGGAATGGGTATGAGGGGTATGACATGGGCTTTGGAGAGAAGATGGTCTATCCGAAGGCAATGCATGAAAATGAGCATACTCTCCATGTTCATGTAGTTTATATATTTTCAGGAGAACCATTAGCAACTCAGTTCTCCACTCCACTGTCTCACTTACTCACATAATACATTTTACTTCTTCTTACTCTTATTTTACTTAATATTATAAAAACAATTTATTCTTATAATTATTTTATCTCATTAATGGGAAATTACTTTCTAGTCCCTCCTTTTTTTTTTTTTTTTTTTTTTTTGAGACAGAGTCTCACTCTATCGCCCAGGCAGCTGGAGTGCAGTGGCACTATCTTGGCTCACTGCAAGCTCCACCTCCCAGGTTCACGCCATTCTCCTGCCTCAGCCTCCCAAGTTAGCTGGGACTACAGGTGCCCACCACCTTCCTGGCTAATTTTTTGTATCTTTAGTAGAGACGGGCTTTCACCGTGTTAGCCAGAATGGTCTCGATCTCCTGACCTCGTGATCCACCCGCCTTGGCCTCCCAAAGTGCTGAGATTACAGGCGTGAGCCACTGCGCCCGGCCTAGTCCCTCCTGTCTTAACTCTTTCCTCCCACTCACCTTATTCCTTTAATAAGAGACAGATCTAAATCCTACTTATCACAGCAGAATAATATATATTCAATGGAAGTTTGTATTGTTACATTAATTTCTTATAGAGGTCTACTTGCTGCCATGCAACATTTGAATCATGTGATTCAGACATTGGTAGGATAGCCATTCAACACTAAAGAGAATTTCAGCCCCCCAAAATGGGCAATGTGTGTCAACGATGTTTGTGAGGAAATAATCAACTTTATGTGTCCCTTTGACATTCTAGACAAGATTATATAAAATAAATT
Organism: Theropithecus gelada; assembly: GCF_003255815.1. Classification (NCBI taxonomy): domain Eukaryota; kingdom Metazoa; phylum Chordata; class Mammalia; order Primates; family Cercopithecidae; genus Theropithecus; species Theropithecus gelada. The sequence goes on along the minus strand of NC_037671.1, from coordinate 147,931,672 downwards.
AGAAATGCATTATAATGTTCACCATACGATACAGCAAGAAAACACTTTTTGAGTTTAAGATTATTGAGCTGCTGTTTTCGTTTTTTATCTATTAATATTTACTTTCACTCTTACTATTATGCTGAAGCCGCAGTGGGTTGTATCTCTTTTTCCCTTAAGAATTTTTAATAGAAAGTGTATTACAAGCTGCTACATTACAAAGTTGAGTGGTCAGAGCAAAGATTGTTTCCTGAGAAATTTTGTTTCCTTTTTATTTACTTTTTTCTTTTATTCACAGATTGACTTTCCACTAAAGGCCTATTTATGAAAAGAAAAATGGATTGGTATACACTATCTTAGATAAAGTTCCTTACCATCAATTGCTGTTGCAGATCCTGGAACAAATTAATGAAGTTTAAGTTTCATACTCTAAAATTAAATTGCAGACATAATCTGAAACCATCGGCCCTGTGTAAAAACCCATTGTTACTGTATTCTCATTGTAAATTAAGTCACACATTTCAGGTCAAGTAATTTTAGTAATGAAAATGAACGTTTTATCAATATTTTACACAACATTTACCTGCATCTTAGTGACTATTATTACCCCAATTTTTATAGACCGATGATACAGTACAAGCTAGTTGTGAAGCAATGCTTTAAAAATCAAAATTTAACTCAGATCTTGGAATGGCAAAATAGTAGTTAAAAAGTTTTTTGGCTGGGCGCAGTGGCTCACGCCTGTAATCCCAGCACTTTGGGAGGCCGAGTTGGGCAGATCACGAGGTCGGGAGATCGAGACCATCCTGGCTAACACGGTGAAAGTCCGTCTCTACTAAAAATACAAAAAATTAGCTGGGCGTGGTGGCAGGCACCTGAAGTCCCAGCTAATCGGGAGGCTAAGGCGGGAGAATGGCATGAGCCCAGGAGGCAGAGCTTGCAGTGAGCCGAGATCGTGCCACTGCACTCCAGCCTGGGCGACAGAGCGAAACTCCGTCTTAAAAAAAAAAAAAAAAAAAAAAGTTTTTCGTCATTATGACCTGAAAATCTGAGTTTTACTTCACTTGATTTTTACACAGAAAGAAAGGGAAAAATTCTTTCCCAAACAAAACATCTACATCCTCATTTCAAGCCTTTACATTACATTCCATCGTCAAAAATTCTTAACTTGGAGTTAGCACTTACAACTTTGGTCTTCAAGGAAGAAGTAATTGATGATAGCCAGTGGCGATTATAAAATACCTGCTTGAACAATAGAGCACAGAGCTATCTGGAAATAACACTTCGGGCTTAGTTTAGCTCTATCAATAATTAGTTCTGTGACTGGGCTACTTATTTGCTTGCATTGCCTTTTTTTAAATAAGCAAATACTATTGCATTAAGCCATCTCTAAAGGACCTTCCATCTTTAATATTGTGCACTTCTCACTTATAAGACATGTTTTCCATGCTCGAGACATTTCCACATTGCCCCCAATGCTGAAGAACAAGCTGTCTTCTGATTGCAAGTACAATCAATCAACAGGAAAGTCCATTTAGATTATAAAATGAAAATATCTTAAAATATTATTTAAATTTACTAAGCGGACTGATAACATTTAAAGTTTTGCTGATATGTTGCAAAAATGTCTCAGCAACAAGGCATGCTATCGGATGCCAAATTAGATGACACAAAATGCTTTAAGTATGATTGTAAGCATGAGAATTAGTAATAATAGCACACAGGATATAGAAATTATGCCCTTGATACATGCACAAAAATACTATAAAAAATGGAACAAAAGAATATACTGTCTCTGGAGATAGGATAATGCAGATAACAACTGTATGTGACTGGTGGTTTCTGATTGCTTTTACAACATGGCAATAATTACTTTGTACTGTAAGTCAGTTTTTCACATATTCTGTTAGCAAAATTTTGCAAATTAATTGATACAATGGCAGGAAAAAAAAAGTTTGGCTTTAGGATATTTAAATCCTTATCACTGGAAGCATATAATTTTAAATTCCTTAGAGGGTACCACAAGTGCCTTTGCTACCAAGCCTCAGTGTGACTTTGTAGCCAAGGCTCACTGCCTCATTATCCCACTTTCTCCATTCGAGAATCCACATTAACTTTCACGCTCCATGGTATTCTTACGCTTTTTTTAATGTTTGAAATGCCTTTTTAATTCTTCTTTCGTGGCAAATTTTATCAGTTTTTGAATCCATCACAAATGCCAGTGTTTCTGTGAAGTCTTCTTTCATTTTCTCAGGTCTAGTTTGCCAGTCTTTCTGCCATGCGCCCAGAGTTCTGAGCCCTCTGTCATTGTATTTAATCTGTCTATGTGGATGCATTACAACACAGTTCGAACTCCACACAGTCTTCCTTGTTCTTCCAGCTCCCAGTAGAAAATAGACACTCAATAAATACCTATTAAATATAATATGGTTTATATTTTAAAACACAAACTTGTGTCCTCCTTTTATAATATCATTTTCAAGAGAAAGGCCTCGAGGGGTCCTGGACTTCTTTATCCACAGGGAGGCACGCTGTCACTCTGGTAAGCACAACAAAAAGAACAGTTTCCGGTGTGTTGAGAGGGCATTGGCTTTTATTTTACTCCAACCAAACCCTTTTTGAGAGTCTTGGACCTCAATTTTCTTTCTGTGTACATATCCATCGCAAAGATTACAACACAGTTAGTATGGAGATTTTTTAAAAAGATTAATAAACATCTAAAATATAAAAAATCAAATTCAACAATACATAAAAAGAATTATATATGACCAAGTGGAATTTATTCCAGATATGCAAGTCTGCTTCAACATTTGAAAAGTGTTTAAGTAATCTATAACATCAACAGGCTAAAGAAGGAAAAAACACATGACCTTATGAATAGTAATGGTAAAAGCGTTTGAGGAAATCTAGCACCCATGGTTAAAAACTCTCAGCAAACTAGGAATAGACAGAAAATTCTTAAACTTGATAAATAATTTTTACAAAAATCCTACAGCTAACATTCTATTTAATGGTGCAAAATTTAAAGCGCTCTTGCTGAGGTCAGAAACACGACAAGGATGTTTGCTCTCTTACCACTTCATCAACATTATACTGAAAGTTTTAGCGAATGCAACAATATAAGAAAAGGAAAGAAATGGTATATAAGTTGGGAAGAAAAAATTAAACTGTATTTGTTCAAAGACGACATACTTAGTTATGTAGAAAATTCCAAAAACTTCCTGGAACTAATAAGAGAATATGACAAGGTTTCAGAGCACAAAGTTAGTATGCAAAAGTCAATTGCTCTCGGATATCAGTAATCAAAAATTTGAATGAACAAGATTAAAAACACAATGATCACTTATATTGTCACCAAAAACATAAACACTTAGGTATATATTTTAAAATTATGTATAAGATCTGTTGGAAGGAAACCACATAAAGAAATAAACAGAAACTAAATAAATTGATAAATACTCCACATTCATTGATAGAAGGACTCAGTACTGTCAAGCTGCCAATTCTTCCTAAATTGAGCTACAGGTTTGACACAATTCCAAAAAAATTCTAGCAAGTTATCTTGTGGCTGTTGACAAACTAATTCTAAAGTTTATAAGAAAAAGCAAAAGAGCCAGAAGAGCCAACACAGCATTGGAAAAGAAGAATTAAGTGGCAAACTGACACTACTGAACTTCACAACTTACTGTAAAAATACAGTAATCAAGACAGTATGACATTAATGAAAGAATAGACAAATAAATCAATGAAAGAGAAAAGAGAACTCAGAAATGCACTCACAAAAATAGAATCAGCTGATCTTTGACGAAGGAGAAATAACAATTTACTGGAGAAAGGATAGACTTTTGAACAAATGGGTGTCAAAACAACTGGACATCCATAAACAAAAATAAAAAAGACAACCAAAACCCCTCAAAAATAGACTTTACATCCTCCACAAGAAAATTAACTCAAAGTGGATCATAGACCTAAATGTAAAACATGAAACTATAAAACTCCTGGGAAATAACGTAGAAGATTTAGGTGTCCTTGTGTTTGACAATGACATTTTAAATGAAACACCAAAGACACAGTCCATGAAAGAAAAAAATTATAAGTTGGGCTTATAAGATACACAGATGGCAATAAACATATGAAAAGATGTTCAACATAACATATAATTAGATTAAAACAATGAGATACCAATACACACCTATTAGAACAGCTAAAATGCAAAGCACTGACAATACAAAATGCTGGGGAGGATGTAGAGCAACAGAAACTCTCATTCTTTGCTTGCGGAAATGCAAAAAGACAATTTGATAGTTTCTTAGAAAACTAACCTTACTCTCACGATGCAATCCAGCAATTATGCTCCTTGGTGTCTATCCAAATAAGCTGAAAACTTACATATATGCAAAAACCTGCATACGAATGTTTATATCAGCTTTATTCATATTTCCTAAAACTGGGAAGCAACCAAGATGTCCTTCAACAGGTGAACAGATAAATAAATTCTGGTACATTAATACCATTAATGAGATTTTTATTCAGTGTGGAAAATACATGAGCTCTCAAGCCACAAAACTGCATAGAAGAACCTTAAATTATATTTCTAAGTGAAATATGACAATGTGAAGAGTCAACATGTTGTATAATTACAACTGTCTAATATTTTGGAAAAGGCAAAACTGTGGAGAAAGTTAAAAACTCAGTGGTTACTAGGGTTTGGGGAGAAGAGAAGGGTGAATAGGTGGAGCACAGAGAATTTTTAGGATAATGAAATTATTCTGCATGAAACTGCAATGGCAGATATGTGTCATTATACTTTTGTCAAAATCTATAAGAAGTATAAAACTAAGAGTGAACCCTAGTGTAAACTATGGACTTTGGTTGATAATGATGTATCAATATTGCTTCTTGGATCGTAATAAATGTACCACACTCTTGAGGGATACTGATGGTGATAGAGCCTAAGTGTGCTTGAAGAGGGTGTCTTAGTTTGGGCTGCTATAACAAACTGCCATAGACTGGGTGGCTTACAAACAACAAAAATTTATTTCTCACAAATCAGGCTGCTAGAATGGTGATGTGCTGTGAGAGCCCTCTTCTGGATTGCAGACTGCTGTCTTTTTGTATCCTGACATACAGAAAGAGGGCAAGAGAGCTCTTTGGGGTTCCTTTTATTTTTCTAAGGCCACTAATTTTATTAATGAGGGTTCCACGCTGATGACCTAATTATCTCACAGAGGTGCCACCTCCTAATACCATCACATTGGGAGTAGGATTTCAACATATGAATTTGGAAGGGACACATTCAGATTGTTACAGAAAGAAGGTACAGGAACTCTGCACTTTCTGATTAGTTTTGCTGTAATCATAAATCTGCTTCAAAAATTAAGGTCTATTAATTTTTTTAAGTGCATGGAAATCTTGAAGAATTAGTCCAGTTCACTAAGTTAATTTTGAAGTATATTTTGAAATTCTATACAATGAGTAGCAGAAAGATACATTAAAAGTCTCCTTTATTTTGATTATATTAATAATTATTCAGTTAACATTTTTTCTTATATTCAATTATATTTCTTCAACTTTTCAATATATGTCATCTTATAAATTAAGTTTCATTTTGAACAGTTACACTACAATGATAATGATTCTTGAGATCCCACATAAATGTGTTTTAGGACAGGATTTCTATTTTAAAAACTTCAAAAGACAATATAGAATATGTATAATGAATAATATTGTTATAGAAATAAAGAATGTATTATATCTTAAATGAATGGATTATCAGAGGTTATTACAAAAAAATAAATGGTCATAAATGTGTAAATATGTGTATGAGATTACTGAACTTTGGAAAGTCACTCAAAATTTCTTAGACAACAAAAAAATAAAATGTGAGGTAAACATTAGATTTAAATATACATAATTTTCATTTTTTGTCCAGGAAAACTATCAGGTATTGGCCATTTCATTGTATTTGACATTTTTGCCAGACTAGGATTACAAATTGGAAAATAGCTAATCATGAAAGATGCTTATAATGATGATCAGGCTACTGTGTGAAGATTTGACGAAAAGTTTCCTGATAAAATGTGATTGGCACAAAATTTAGCAAATTTATTAACTCATTCAACAAATAGTTGTGGAATTTCTAGTATGTGTTAGACTACCTAGTTCCTGCTTCAGATATATTATTTGCAAGACTGTGGCAGGCTGGCAATCATAAAGAACACTGATGTTATCTGGTGATTCACATGTACACCCTGTTCGCTTTTAGGGACAATTTGTGGTGATATCTACTTTATAATCCAGGAAGCTCCCAGAGGCATAGTGTAGCAGTTTAACACTAACTTTGTCATCTCATAGCCTGGATTCAAATTTTCCATTGGTAATTTACTAGCTGTGACCTTGGACAAGTTATTTACCTCTTAGCTTCAGGTAAAACATCTATAAAATTATGGATAACACCTACCTCATTGGAGACAAGTGAGAAGTTAAAGCGATCTTATGTTAAAAATGCCTAACTACACAAAATAATGCTTCGTCATTATACATGGATACCGGAATTTCCTTGAGCCCTGCCCTCAAGGAAATTACAATATTGTAATAAAGTTATTATCTTAATTTAAACACGGAAACTTTGACATCTTAAAATGACGAGACTCCACTAGAAAAATTTCATGACTAATAAAGTTTTCTTTGAAAAAGTCTTCTTTAGTGGTTCAGTAGCTAACCCTGTCCCTAAGATATCCTAGTTCATCTCATCTCCCCAACATTAAAATAGAAGTTAACAGAATGCATATCTAATTTCTTATCAAATAAAGGAGGGCTAATTTTATGTTTTTGTATCTTTACATATTGCTGATCTTTCTGAAAGAGCTGGATAGAGATGAACTAAAGTGCACCCTACCAATTTTGATTAGTAGTCAGATTATTAAGGCGCATAAGGATCAGAATATCAAAGTGTGTATATATGAATATTACAATGCTTGCAGCCAAGCTACACAGCCTCAAAACCAAGCAACTATGAAATTGAACCAGAATTTAGTCAAAGGGAAAGGATATTCAGATGGTTTCAAGAGAAGTCCCTCAGCTAAGGTAATTTGAAGAACTATACTAATATAAGGAAGAATTTATCAAAAAGACTAGAATACTGAGACTACTGCATAAGACTGTTATTTTGCATTCTTATGCCATTGTATATGTCACCATTTTAACATGCCGATACAGCCCAGCTTGTCTAGAGTATACAAGTGTAATTGAAGGAAGCTCTTCAAAGAAGTATTTACAAAGTGTTATATAGTATTTTCTAGTTGATGCTTTTGGAATTCATTTATTCTCCATCCCCCCAATCTGTTAAATATATAACTTAAATTTGAAAGAATAGTCTAATTTCCCTTATTTACAATTTCTTGAGGAATATCTTCCCACAGTCTTCACGTACTGACAACACTGTTCAGATGTCATTCAAGAAAATTTTATATTATGCTTTTGAATTGGTTTGTCCAGTTAGAGATAGAGGATTACATAGGTTGCAAAATTTTATTCTTTTTAAATAAAACACAAAGACTATGAAATAAATAAAATGAAGTTTCCAAATTTAAAAACATAGCAATGTATAGATATAATTCAACTGGAAATGCTGTAAGGATTTTAAAACACATATTCAGGAAAAATAAGTAAAATGTTAAAAAAAATAGATGTATCAAGTTCTTTAGCCTATAGAATACAGAACAGTTAAATGTATCATTATACAAAGTTAAAGATGGTGTCCTGACCAAGTTATCTCTAATTACAAAGTTAATGAACAGTGTCTCCAGTAAAATTAGTCTGTTATATCTTTCAGAAGAATTCAAAATTACTGTTACATAAAGCATCAATATATTATTATTTCCTTCATGATAATTATAAACACAGTATTTTAAACCATTTAGGCAACTTGAAAATTATGTCTCTGTATTTACTTATAAATTTTATATGTTGGAGTTTGTAGTAGATTGAAAATATTATAAAATATCTTTCCTAAAATATCCTGGCTTATCAAAATTGCATTCGAATTAAAATAAAACAAAGAGATATTCATGTAAGGGATTCACATATTGACTATGAAAACAATCATGCAATTAATCACTATTAGATAACTTTAGGAACAGTGCAGTATCATGTTAGGAAGCAACCAAAAGATGTTATGAGACAATTTTATTTTTTTAATGCTGTGTGATGATGTACATTATAAGTTACACTCTGGGAAATTATCAGGTATCGTTGCACTTTCAGATAAAGCTTGTCAGGTGGTTGTTTATAATTATGCTTTCCATCAGAAGAAAAGCCCAAAAAGTTTGGTACGTTCGTATTATTCATTATGTTTGTGAAAAAAACTATCTCAGATCAGCAAGCATCTTACATCTACAAAAGAGAAAGAGACAGTTTTTAAAGTTATGTTTCTGAGCACTTCAGTAGAGCAAGCTGGGTAAGAAAGATTAAGAATTTTGGATTTGATTCTTTATAGAACCAGGGGATCTTAACTGCATGGTAATTTTGTTTACACTTTCCAAATTCACTTTCTTTATTTGTTCTAGCTATGTTAGAAAGCACCAACAAAATATTTTTATTAACATCCTCATTAAATGTCACTAATGATAAAACTGAATTTATACCTGATCATTCAGAGCAATGAATAATAAATAATAGGCAGATCAATGGTATTAATAATTACTACTGTTTCCTTTAAACAGATGAACACTTGTAGTTTGGATTCAAAATGTTTATGCTTGTGTCAGGAAAGAACTCTTGGGCTGAGGATACAGAGGATACTCTGTTATAAGACTTTCCATTATTTCAGCATTTTGTCTTGTCTTTTTCAAGAGCCTCTTTTTTTTTTTTTTTTTAAGAATTCTTGCAGAAGGAAAAGGAAACACATATATACCTTTTATATTCTACAATACAATTAAAAGTAAAAACTCTTTGCTATTTATTTTTGGTTAAATATACTCAGGTCCATAACTTAAATTGAAAAATTCCTGGATGCATTTCTATTGAGTATTATTTTCAAAATGAATACTTTTTATCTCAGATTATTTAAAGCTTGACGTCTATAGCTATTTTGATCATAATCTGTATTTTAAATTTTTAAAGGTCTGGCAATAGCACATCAAAATGTATAAAATTAAAGCTATCACTACCAATACATAAATAATATATCAATATAGACAAATTATATGAGATTGGATTTAAAACATGCTGTTAAAAAAAAAAAACAGCTGAGAACACTAGTCTTTGTATGTGGGTGTGTATTCACTTGTCACATATTATTAAGAAAATAATTGTTCACTTTCTGGTTTATTTTGTTTTTATATAATTAGTTTGCTTAATAAGTCAAGTCAATCTGTGTGAACAAAGCAAGTAAGATTAATTTGGGGCCTTTAAAAAAATGCTACTAGTTATATTGATAGTTTTCATTCATAAACATTACTGTAGGTTGCTTTGCAGTACCTGTAAATGATCTGCACTTAACCTGTTCTTTCCAACTGCTTGCTGGATGTTTCTTTTTTGGGTGTCTTGTCGACATATGAGACACAATACATTCAAAACAGAAATGATATCTTCCTCCAAAGACCTCTCCTTTTACATTTCATATCTCAGGTGAGGGAAAATTATCCTATTGTAAACCAAGTAAGAACTCTAGGAACCATTCTCAGCTTAAAACAAAAACAAAAACCCTAATACATGTCTCGACATGGTGGCTCACGCCCGTAATCCCAGCACTTTGGGAGACCGAGGCGGGCAGATCACTTGAGGTCAGGAGTTTGGGACCAGCCTCGCCAGCATGGTGAAAACCTGTCTCTACTAAAAATACAAAAATTAGCCAGGAGTGCTGGTGGGTGCCTGTAATCTCAGCTACTCGGGAGGCTGAGGCAGGAGAATCACTTGAACCTGGGATTTCAATGAGCCGAGATCACACCACTGCACTCCAGCCTGGCGACAAAGGAAGACAAAAACAAACAAACAAACGAACAACAACAAAAAAACCCCAGAAAACTGAATACACCTACTTACAGTTATGCAATTAAAATGGCATTTCCTGGCCAATGAAATTCTACCCAATTTATAAGCCTAAACCTAAAAGGCATATTCTCAGTGAAAACCTTCCCCAATTTAAAAATTAGAATTAATAATTTTTTCCCCTGTTATCTGTATAACTTTACTGGAGTACTTATCACAGGTTCAAATTTTTGCTGTTTGTTGGTTAACTACCTTTTCACAACTATTTCTAGATATAGGTCATTTCAAAACTTAGTGATGTAAAACAACAGCTGATTTCATTTTGTTCATCATTTAGTAGGTCAGGACTTCAGGAGGATACAGTAGGCCGTTTTCACTTGATTATCTCATATGATTGCAGTCAGATGTCCAGCTGGGCTGCAGTCACGTAAAATCACTGACTCCTGGATGTGAAGGATGGCTCTCTCAGACGGCTGGCAGTTGATACTAGCTGTTGGCTGGGAGCTCAGCTGGGGCTGTGAGTTGGACTGCCTAGATGTAGCCTCTCTAGCATGGTGGTGTTAATTAGATTACTCACATGGCAGCTGCATTTCCCAAAGCAAGTGTCACTAGGTTCGCAGGTGAATACTGCATGACGTTTTGTGACTTAGCCTTGGAAGTCACACAGCATCACCTCCACTTCTGTTGGTTGTAAATGGCCTGCACAGAAAACTGATAGATCTGTCCTGTCCAGGTCTCCTATTCTCTGTCTGTTTCTCTAAAATGTGTACTTCTTTCCATTTCATGTTTGCGGGTCTAATTTATTTCCCTTGTCAAGTTCTGCCTCAGTACTACATGCTTTTTTACATCCTTTACTGAGTCCATTATGCAACTACTGGAGCCAGCACTTATGTTCTTGAGAGCATCGATATAGTGGTTCAAATCCCAGGTCTCCTATTTAAAGATCTTGGAAAGTTAGTTAATTTATGTGAAAAGCAGGAGTAATAACAGAACCTACATACCTCATGGAGTTGAGAGAACTGAATGAGAAATTGGTAGAGCACATTGCTTGACACATAGTAAGTAGACAACATTAGCTATCATTTTTACCATATCTTTCTTCTTCAAAGCCCAGGTCAGTTTACTTGTACCTTTTAAAATATATATGGCATAGTCTGTACTTGTGGATAGTAGTTCATGGGCTTATTTTCTATTGTTTTCCTATTTAGTCCAACGTCTTATAGACAAAATATACCTGGAGATATCTGCATTGTGAATATCAACTCAGATGCCCTGTGATCTTTAAGCCTCAGTATACAAAACACATGAAGAAACTTGCATTTTTTTCTCTATTATTCTTTGTAACCTTTTCTTCCCATGATCTCTCTTGCAGAAATTAGAAAAGAAAAATCTGGGAAAACTTCTTCAGTTCTGAAAGATAAAGGTAACAGAGTTAATTTAATATGATATTATAAATGTATTAGGAAATATATATTATTGAGAACATAGTACATTAACAGCATCCCCTTTGCAAATATGTAAACCAGAACTGCAGAGGTCACCCGCATATTTTTAAAAACTTGTATTTATGTATTTGTCCCTAAAATTATTTCTTCTCACTGTTACCCAGGAAGTGCTCTGATTACAGTTCCCAAAAAGAAAAGAAAGAAAAATTTAAAAAGGATTTTTTTAGTGAAAAAGGTAAAAAATATAGAAGGGAAGTGAAGAATATTAAGAAGCACTTGTCCCCAAATTCTCTGATTCTCTCCTTTCTAGTCCTAAAATATATATTTAGTGCATAATATATCCCAAGCGCTTGGTAAACACTGGAGATGATGATGACAGCAAAAATGGTAAAGCTACAAACAGGAAGTAAGATTTGGTAATTAGACCTCTGCATTCTGATATTTTCAAATGCTCTGAGGCATATTCTGCCTGCTTTAGTCTTATAACACTCTGTATTTCTATGAAAAAGCATGAAATTCTTAATTAAAATTTGAAACTTCTATCTCCTGAGTGGACTAACTGCTTTCCTCTTTGACTATGTAAATATTTAACCTGATCCTAAGAATAATGTCCACATAAAGCATCAAGCCTTCTCTACCTATTTCAGCCTTCAATGACTCCCCTCTCTTCTGAATTAACACACTTGTAATATTTATAATGTATTCTATAGTACGTATATGTGTTATATATATGTACTATAATATATAATTTATTATATATGTGTGTTATATATGTATATATAATAAATTAACTAAAATTCATCTATTTAAACATCAAGATCTGATATCATTCACCTTACTTTTTTGTGTGGACTGATCAGTGCTATATTCAATAAGTATTATGCATCTAATATGCAGTAATTAAATCAGATACTCACTAGACACGAAGGGTGCAAGAAAAGCATAGACTATATTCTCTGAGAAGTTACAGTATTAATAACATAATTAAATTTATAACAATTGTTATTATTAATTAGGAGGTATCCTAATTAATTGGACCATGAATTAATTAGGAGGTATCCAGGATGCTATGAGAGGGTGTAACAGGGGATTCTGATCAATTTTGTGTGACTAGGAATTTTTTTCCTGAAGAAATAAAATGAAATGTAAATGAGGAGATGAAGAGTTAGCCTGGTAAAGGTGTGGGAATTGTTTGGAGGAAGTCCAAAAGTGGTGCATCTACTCTTTGCCAGGCACTTTGATACCTAATTAACATATTTGTTTCAGCAAAATGTACTGGCTACCTCAATTTTTATGAACAAAGAATGTGAGGTCTAGCAATATAAGTTACTCAGTGTCACACTGTGGGTAATAGGGAAAGGTAAGAGTCAAAGTCATCTCTGCCCCACTTTAAATTCCATTTTTTCTTTTTAACACAGACACTACTTGCACCCTAGAATAGGGGTCTTATATCTGTATTCATAAAAGCACTTTTGCTTTGAGTGTAGATCTCATAAAAACACACAAAAAATCTATTTGGCATGGATGCATTGGACATAAACTATGAAAAATAGTCTTAGTTCTTCTGCTATTGGAGTAACTACACTTAATTCTCACAGATGGGCTTAATCTATTTTTCTTTAGTGATTACCTGTAATTTGGGACCGTTCCCTTCCCAGCCTCCACTCTCATGTAATACGAAAATCAATAAAAACAGCGTCCTTGATTACGTGAAAACCAAAAGTGTCATGAAAACATACTACCAGGAAAAGATATACATATATAATTTGCAATTAACATTTGTAAAATCTAAGTATTTTCTTCTTCCATTGTCATGTGGAAGAGATTTGGGGGACATTAATGTCTTTATTTTAGTCTGCATTTATATCACAGGAATATTTGAACCACATGTTATTGTTCACTATGAAAGCAGCTCAAAAGAAAAGTTGGGGGCTTAACTCCAACGCTTCACTTTGGGCAATGATAATTATCAAAACTTTTAACTATTACTTAAAATCTTCACATGTGCCAAAGTTTAAACTGGTTGGAAGAATAATTGCTAAACTCTGTCCTGGAAAGCATTACCTGGAGGAAATAAATCCACACTGACCACTTCATTAAGTAGGCTCTTGTAACTTCTAATATTGTTGCAATTGTGTATTTTAAATCATCCTAAATCAATAATCATATGCTGCAAAACTTATATACATAATTTTCTAGTGATTTCAAATTTTAGAGAACATAGTAGATAATTTTACAATTGAAATTCCTTACTGAAAATTTTTTGTTCCATGTAAAATTATCTACTATTTTCTCTAAAATTTTCAATCACTAGAAAATTATGTATATGAAGGTTTATAGCATATGATTATTGATTTAGGATGATATAAAATATAGCTACTTTTTAATTCAAACTGCATTAATGTCCCCAAAATGCCTTTGTTATATATAAGTTGAATACTGTTTTAGAAGAATTTTATTTTTTTCTGAATATAATTTATCATTACTAAGAATCAAAGACAAAATTTTAATATTTCCTATAAGATTTTAGGGACTTTAAAAGCGTCTGCCGTGTTATTGTTTTTGGAGAGTCTCTTTGAAGCCTGCTGCTAAGCTGTGGCAGAATCAGAATGCAGAAATTTGACTTGCTAAAAATTCACTTATTTTATTAGAGTTGTATTTTGTCAGCTACTTCTATTAAACCACTAAGAGATTGTCCACATTTGCCTGTTACTCATACATTCCACTTGCATGTGTACATCCAAATTCATTTTAAAATGATACTTCAAGTTTAAAACCAGCATTATTACAAGGAAATCATTTGGAGCCACATTGATCAGAGTTGTGACAACCATGAGTCAATTAGGCATTCAGAGATACATTATTAGGCTTTTGTCTTTATGTAAGGAAATATTGAGAGTTCTAGGGATGACTGTTTCAAAGGAAAAAAACAAAAAAAAACAGGAGCATGATATGTCTTGCTACTTTTGTTGCTGGTTCAGTTACTGACTTTCCTGGACCAGTGGACTCACTTAAGCCTTTTCAACACACCCACAGGGGCATAGTCTTGCATATGAGGTCTTGACCATCCAAAACACAGAAAATCCTGTTAGTGACCAATGATATTGGTTATCCTCCTTGTGGCATTCAACCTTATCCCAGATAACTTGTTTCCAACTCCTGGCCTAACATATCTGAGTATCGCAGATTCACCTACAGGCTGAGAAAGAGCAAACTGAATCCAAACAGGCAACACAGTAGTTAAGTAATTTCTCCTCCTCTGAGAACATGATGATAGCACCTCTAGGTTTCTCTGTTGCTGGAGTAATGCAGTTGGGCCTCAGAATTATTGACTAGTTTTGTGTCCCACATCTGTGTATGTTTGGATATAATGGGAGAGGAATCTCGACAGAACTGATCTTCTTTAACTATGCTCAGGACTATGCAACTTATGATCCCCCAACTTCAATTTGTCCTCAACATGTTTTTTGTAGACATTTCCACCCAACAATTCCAAGCTAGAATTAAGGTTGGGGTAAGTTGTCTGAGGACTTTGAAACTGCTCCCCAACCATGCTGTACGTCATCATGGATACTCACCCAATTCCTCCTTACTGCCTTTGTCTCTGGGGGCAGTGTAAGCCAGTGGCAAATCTGAAACGATTTTCCTATTCCTTAGGGAATTGTTTTTCCATCACAATCTTCTTGCCTCAATAATTTTGAGCGAGTTCCACTTTATATCCTAGCACCATTGAACACTTTATCGGCCCTGATCACCAAGAACCATAAATCATCCTATAGGCTCTTAGACACACACGAAGAGACTACCATATTTTTAAAAATGTTTTCCAATATTCTGCTTTTGACAAACAAGATAGATAAGTTGAAAAGTGGCTTAAGAGTTGACTCAAACCACTGACGTATCTCTCCTTCCTAATGAAGAAGTACAGGGTTTCCATGTAATACTCTCTTCATTTTTTGTCGGATTTAATATCCTACTCACTTCCTTGAGTAGTTAGAGATTGCTCAGAGAAGTCTGTGGACTTCCTAAATTGGGACAAAAGCCCCTGAGGACAAAACAGATGCTGAGAATAAATGATCTGTAGGAAAGTCAGTGCAAGTGATGACTCAGCCTAGGAACAGAAGGCATCTTGCCAGTAGCAAACTTGGAAATAGAAATCACTTTTATTTTCTGAGATCATTCTCCAAAGCTTAAGGTAATGGGTTTACAATCTTTGAATGTCCTATAAAAGTGTGTCTGTTATTCCACCCTTTCCTTCTCTCTCCACCAAAATCAATGTAGTTCTGTGGGCTGTCAGTCTAGGTCCTGTATTTTATAACTACTAAACCCTCACACAAACATACACACTCACCCATTTAGATCAACGTGCTGAATCTTGAATTCTGAGACTCAAAGCATTGCACTCTCCCGCCCCACTGGGAGTCTGTTTCCACCACCACTTCTCATTTCACAACACATTAATCCTTTTGGCTTAGCCAGGAAGTACAAGAGCAGCAAATTACCCCCATCAGCTTGAAAAACAGTTAATGAAGCTTCCCAGTGTGTTTGTTCAATTCATGGCTCTTGATTTCATCTTCATATGCTGAAGTATATGGGGAAAAAAAAGCCCTATTTATACATAGCACCATAAATAGCAACATGAACATTTATTTGCCACCAAATACATTTTTTAAAAAGTTCTACTTGCTTATGGATTTCTAAAGCTACAGCTTACCCGACAAGAAAATTTTGCTGTGAAAGATACAGTTCTTTTAACAAAACCTCAAAATCAATTCTTAATACATCCAAAACTATCTGGACACAGTTAATTCTAAGTGATTACTACAGTGGCATCTCCATTTACAAGCACCACCATCATAGTCTCTGTATTTTCACCCAAATCATATGGTGGGAATAGAAAAAGGGACTGAAAGGATAGATCTCTTTCTTTCCCTTATAATTGTATTAAAACTCATTTTCATCCATAAAATGTATATTGAGCGTTAATGTTGCCGAGGAAGAATAAAATGTGTTTATGTTTTATCTTTTATTAGACTGTTAATTATAATGATATTCAAGGCATTGCCCATATATATGTCTGGAGCCCATGATATGGTCTGAATCACACTGAAGATGTGTTTGGAAGGTGGTAGAATAAGTAAAGTTTTATTTGCGTTACTTCAACCAAGGCCTTCATTTTGAAGACTTTAAAAGTTTATAGATAAAATTGTCTGCTAGGTGAAATTGTCTCTCAAATTTTGTTTTAGTCTCATTCTTGAAGTTTAACTTGAGTCTGAAGACTGAAACACCACTACATACATGATATGTGCAGGATTTTCTATTTGGTTATTTTTTTGACAAAATGTGGGCTAAAAGAAATAAACTGGTTCTGTGCCAATTAAACAGTTTTGGAAGACTTCTGGATGCTGAAGTCATGTGATTTTTTAAAAATCACAGATAAATTTAAGGTCCTATCCATCCATATACTCATTCTCTTAAATCAACAAGTAGATTATAACTTGTTGAACAACATGTTTGTGCTAAGGAAAAATGATCAGTTTATGGCTTATTGTAGTCTATACTGATGTTTATTTGTTTCTATATGAGTAAAATCATTTTTAAAGTGCATTATAAAATTTCTACTTTCAGCTTACTGATATTTTCAGCTTACTGACTTCATTATATAGGTATCTGAAAATCTCTTTGTCTTGACTTCAAATAAAAGTTCGATGTTTCTTTTCAGAATCTATTAAAGGGAAAGAAGAGAAAGTTCCAGCTTCCCTAAAGGAAAAAGGTAATATTATACAAAGAAATGCGAAGCCACATTGATCTGCCTTTTGTATATTAAGTTATTTGCAACAAAGTAATAAATCATTTCATTTTCAGGGTCTCAAAACCATAGCTTTAGTTTGCCTTCATATGTTTTTAAGCAAAAGAAAAAATATTTGTATTCCATCATTAAATTCTAAATTGTTCTATGGAACAAAAAAGAAAGTGTAGCTGCGTCAGAAATACCGCAAAAATTTTAAAAAGTCTCATGCTATTCTGACTCCATGGGTCTGTAGTGAAATGGAGCATTCTACATTGTATAAATATCCAAAGGAGAATCTTAGGAATAGCCATGGAAGCCAAAGATTTAAGATAAAATGAAATAGTAAAAAATTCTCAGTGAAATCTTTTGATTCTGTAAGTTCATGTATAATAGAATCCTAAACATATCATATAGCTAGGAGGAACTTAGAAACTGTAGTCCAATCCTCTTGTCTTACAGACAAATGAAACCTGAATAGTCAAGACCTTTTTCAAAGTTATAGTTTGTAGTGGAGACAGCATTAGAACTTCAATCTCCTAAATCAAGCACTGTGCTTTTTCTAATGTGCCGTGGTGCATCTCTAGCCTTTCCATTGTGATAGGCTTGAAGTAAGATAGATTCTGATATGCCGTACATCAAATTATGTCCCCTAAAACACAAACAAACTTGCCAAATTCAATGTAAAACATTAAATTTCTAACTAATCCAAGTATATTCTGTGGACATGGCATTGTGCTCAGAGTTTTCTAATATTTCTTGGTGTCAAAGTAAACATTAAAAATTTTCCATTGTGCCCATATTAATGAGTCACTGAAATTATAAAAACCATGTAATATACTTACTATTGTGAATGTTAGAAGAAGAGCCCGTTTCCCTGTAAAATATTGACCACACTTAGTAGAGGGGCTTAGTGGTAACATTTTCATCTTACTGAGATTATTTTATTGATAAGAGAAGGATTTCTGGTGAGTTTACATAGGCATGGATTGGGGTTGGAAGTGGTATGGAGATCAGCGGGAGAGGAAGCCTGACAGATCAGTAAGAGGAATGAAGGATGCATGGAGACCCCCTATTAGTGAGTGTAGCAATGTATAAAACTATAGCCTTAAGTCATACTTTCCTAATTTTTCAATTAATGTTAAAATAAACATAACTGTTATTTAATGAAATGTAAGAACACAACATTATCTTTTTCTCAACTTCATATGTACCTAATTAAAAAATAATAATTAAGGCAACATGGCTTCAAACCTATTAAGGCACTTATGCCTTCTTTTAGAAATGTGTTATTATAACTAAAACTTTTTTTTAATCAGCTTTTATGGTAGTTACTTTATTGCTATACACTATTGTGTTATTTTGGCATAAGATGTAAACTAGTATATTTTGCTTTGCAAGAGAATTCATATATGTTATGTTAAATGTCCAACAGGCAGAAAAATAGTGCTATATTTTAGTATTCAAAGTTTAAATTAATTGAGAAAGGTAAGAAAAATATCCTGAACTTACTGAAACATTAATTCATCTTAAATAAATTCTAGGTTTCTTTAACATTATCTTACTGTTGGTTTACTTGGATATTATATAGCAATGTAAGTTGAAATGGTTAGATATCATTAAGTAATTTAATCACACAATGATGCTATATTTCTTTTGCCAATACAAGGTGGAAATATTTTTAGGAGGTGCAGACAGGAATATTATTTATCTCTCTATATTTTTATTTTAAAAGTTTAGTTTTTGTTTATTTTAGTCTCTGATGTCTGGAAATATATTCTCAAGAATCTTCTTCTACTCTTCCAAATATCTTCTTTTCATAATCCCATACCAGGTGGTCAGATCTAGCACCAGCCGGTTCATGGTTAGAGATATTAGTGATGGGGACAGGGGCAACATATATCATGTTGAAGAAGATGCATTAGCTAAATCCTCAGTTTTACTTCATTGTACCATTTTCTTCCTAATTTTTAGTGAGGACTATGACTAGACAATGGTTTGTACAAAAAGATAATTAAATGTAATCACCAGAATAATTATTTTAAATCTCATTTTATTATTATTATTATTATTATTTTAGAAATTGAGCCCTTAAATTACTGTCAGGATTTTAATTAGTCATTTTAATTTTTCCCATTTAGAGTGACAATGATCTCTCCCAGATAATTTGCCAGAATATTAATGATGCTCTAAAGTTTTGTGCATTGAATTTCTTATTATTTTTTTGTTCCAAATGAGCAGCCAAAATTCAGACCTGTGATGCTGAATGTGAACGACAACTCCTGGAGATTTTATCAGCAAAGTGTAATCATATCATGCAAAGCGACTTTAACTTTCACCTCTAGGAGGTGTTATCTCCTTAGGCTTTCTTTCATTAAAGGGGATGAGTACCATCTCACACGTATTGGAACAGTAACATCTCAAATAAATCTTTAGTAACAGGAATTAACTTTAAAAGAAAGTCTTTTTGGTTAAAAGTTTAACACTTCTTCTTTTAGCAATTAGAGAGCTCCTTAAAACGTTTCATTAAAAGAGCATCAGACATAATATGACAATATCATGCACAATTAAATGAGAAATTAATCTATTATGTGTTAATCCTATAATACTTAAATAGCCACAGCATATTCTTCTTTGAGTAAAGGTAGAACCATGTTCTAATTTATGCTCTTAAATCTGCTTATGCACTAAACTCTCCTATTGAATTAAAATAAAAATGTTCAGGACTCATGACCAGAGATTCTGATTCAGTAATCATGTAGTGGAGACAAGGACTCTGGCCTTTTAACTGTTATTTTCCAGGAAAATGGAAGTGCATGTTCAAGATTTGAAGGCTCTTTTCATCTTCAGTCTTTAAAATGAAACATAAAATATAGATGGATAAATTTTGAAAGCCATAACCATATGCAAACAAGAGGGAAACATTTAATTGGTTGAAAAACAGAGTGAAAACAAGGTAGTAAGCTGGAAAGAAGCTGTAGGGGTGCTGGGCTCTGGATCTTTAAACAGAATTGCTGATCAGGATCACATAAGGCAATAATGTTCATTGGAATAAGCAGGGATGTTGCACAAGTCTCATTGCAGTTAACCCGGTACTGAAGTGGAACCCCCATTCAAGAAAAGAAGGTGAAAAACAGTTGCTGTGAATAGTTCTCTGCTGCTACAGTTAATAGGAAAGTGCAGACTCAGGAAAGTGGAGAAAATAAACTCAGCCCCTCATCTAGGACCTGAAGCAAGTCACGTATTGGAAGAGAGACTTACTTGTTCAGGAATATCCCTACCGACTCTATTAGGCAAGTTTTGGAGCCATTAAAGTATATTTGGGACTAGAGACCCAGTGAAAGATTGGGGCCAAAGGAAGGAATCACACAATCGCAATTCATAGAAAAAAAAGAAGCAAAAACAGCAATGAACCCAATAATGCAGTACTCAGGCTGACATACAACCCAAAATTCCAAATCATATGAAAAAAATTAATAATAAGATAGGCTTTCAGGTGGATGTTGGTGTTGGTTGGGGGTGTGTGGTCTTTTGGAGGCGGCCTCTGCCATCTTCAGTACATGGTTCTAAGTTCTGCCTATGCATTGGCATTGCAGTCCGCAATGAGGAGGGGAGAGTGTGAGGGCATGGGTGCCAGGTGGCATGCATCAGTCCCATCCCCTTGCCACCAGGGAAGATTTAGTTTCCTGATATATTTAACTGGAACGCATTCTGGGTGAGAGAAGGAATGAAGAACAAGTTGTGCTGGCTAGTCCGGGTTTTCTGCCATTATATGCCTTTCTATATGTTAGAAGATTATTATAACAGTATGGAGAAAATATGGAAAATATGGAGTGATTTAGACTAGGTTGGTGATATGGTTTATGGGAGAGATACGAGCATTTTAAAATGATTTCGACTAAACGAAACAGCACAAAAATCAATGTGCACGAATACGTGTAATATGAATACATATATGCATTTCTATAACATTACAAATTATACATATGTACTTATGTTTAAATATTAAATATAAAACACACTAAAAATGTCATCCTGATTTCAACATTGTATCAGATATAGTACCAATGGAGAAAAGGTATAAGAATTGAAAAGGGATAATCAAAGTTGTGGTATTTGCAGAAAAGTCATCTTCATAAATATTCCAAGTTTACCCACAAAGTATTAGTATGAATAAGAGAAATTAGCAAAACTTCTGGATACAAGATCATCTTATGAAAATTAATGTTTAGCATTCCTAAACATAAGTGATGAATAATTTAAAAAATTATTAGTTCAGGGTACCCTATTCACAACGGAAACAAACTCTGTTACAAAGAATAAATATATGTAAATATTGATGACATTTTCATGTAAAAAATAATGAAAAAAATTTTGAAATCCATTTTTAAAGGCTTGAATAAGTGAAGCAATATTTCCTTTTCCTATCTAGAAGTGATCATTTCCCTCTAAAGTAATGTATAGATTCATATAAAAAATATCAGCAGTATTTTTAGAGTGGAAAAAAGTTCTCTTAGATGTCTTTAAATTTGAAAGGACAAAAATAAGCAAATACTTTTTTGAAAAATGATAAGGTGTAATTGCCTGACCAAATATAGTTATTTTTATAGAATTGCTTTAATTAAAATGATATAGAAATAGTACGGTTATAGTAAAGCACACTGAGAGAATATAACGGTAAGCCCAGAAATGAAGCCCTAAATGTAAGACAATACATTAGATGATAAATGTATCATTGAGAAAATAAATGGAAAACCACACTTGCTTCTCATGTAGGAAAAATTTTAAATTCCGCTCTCATATTTGCTCAAAAAGAAATTTAAGACATCTTCAAGACTTGATGGTAGAAGACAAACTTCAAACATTCAGGAAAATAGAGGAGAAAATATATATAGCTTTTGGTTACAGTAGAATTTCTTAAGACACAAAGAGAGCAAATCCAGAAGAGGAAGATTAGCCACACATTGGAAAAGTATATTGCAATGCATATAATGAACAAAGAAAAATAACTGATATTTTAAAAATCTGCAGAGTTTATTTTTAAAAGGAAGGCAAGCACTTGAAATTTAAAGTTTGCCAGTTTCTATTTATTTTAAAAATAGCTAATTGAACAAATGACCAAATAATAAATTTATGATCACTGAAAAATGTGGGTGGTATTTGTAATCAGTACTTCTTAGTTAATTTATAGTGTGGACTAACAATTTATTTCTATGATACAGTTCAGTTCAAACAGATGATAGAGAAACAATAGCTGAAATCTCTCTAAACTACATAAAGTTTTTATAGGACATTTATGTAAACCAAACATTAATAATAGGTGTATGTCTATAAGAAAATTTGGGCCGGGCGCGGTGGCTCACGCTTGTAATCCCAGCACTTTGGGAGACCGAGGCGGGCGGATCACGAGGTCAGGAGATCGAGACCATCCTGGTTAACACTGTGAAACCCTGTCTCTACTAAAAATACAAAAAATTAGCCGGACGCGGTGGTGGGCGCCTGTAGTCCCAGCTACGCGGGAGACTGAGGCAGGAGAATGGCGTGAACCCGGGAGGCGGAGCTTGCAGTGAGCCGAGATCGCACCACTGCACTCCAGCCTGGGCGACAGAGCGAGACTCTGTCTCAAAAAAAAAAAAAAAAAAAAAAAAAAAAAAATTTCGGTGACATTAAGAGAAATATTAATATACTCAGAATTAAATGTCATGGACCTGATAATATTTTTAAAAGTTGAAATACATTTCAAAATTGCTTCAACATGTTAGAAGCCAGATTCAATCAAAATGAGATGCTACACTGAGGTGAGATAGAACTTTGAGATGGCATACTAGGAAAGAACATGCTTAGAATATAAGACTATACATCTGGTTTACACTATGCTGAATTTGAGGTATTGTTAGGACACTCTAATAGAAATTTAGAACTGGAAGCTGGCTATCTGGGTGTATCAGAAAAAATATTTGGGTTGGAGATACACCTGTGAGCCTGTATTCTGAATTTGAAGATGTGGGCGTGCCATGCATGGGTGAGATTTCTTATGGAAAGAGCCAAGGGTACGAGAAATAAAGTTAGTAGAGAATGAAATTAAGCCTCAAAATTGAGGAACCCTAAACCTTCTTCTTAACATGAGTACAACCAACAAACTTGAATTCCAATACTAGTAATCACTCTCTCTGCTATTTATTTTACAGAAATTGGTAATTTTGCACGTTCAGTTGTCACTAGTTTTTGTAACTCATTGCGAAGGTCCAATGTTGGTTCTATAAGCACTATTTTAATATTGATTAATCCAGATACAAACCTGCAGGGGAAAACTCAATGATTTATTGAAGGAGTATGTGTTGTGTCATCTGCTTTTTTGAGAAAGTATCAAGACAGTTGGTCTCAGAGACTTACCCCAAAAGGCACCTTTCAAAATAAGTTGATTCAACATATGCCATAGCAAACTTAACCAATGTTTTTGTCTTGCTACATCTAGAGATCACAGATATTCCGGTGTCCAGTGATTAACATAAAAAGCTTGAGTTTTGTCCAAAAAATTCCAGTTTCAAAGTCTTTAGTGTTCTGATTCTGTTTAAACTGATATAACAGGGATGTATTTTGTCTTTTGAAAATGATAACTCTAAGAAGATTCAATTAATCTATATATATTTTATTCACCACTCTAAATGTTTAAAATGTTCCAATAGTATTGCAATTCACATATGTAATCTTCACTCATGCCATTGTCGTCCTCCACAAAATATTAGAACTTACGGTAAAACATTTCCATAGTCTAATACTGAGTCTAGAATATTTGGTTTAGTATTTTAATTTTTCTTTCCTTTTTCTGAGTTTTTTGGTGCCTAGTCTCTAATACAAATTCTTAGCGCGATTTAATTCTGCCCTGAAGTATTTTAGGGAGAAATATTACGACTATCATGTTAACAGTGAAGAAACTGATGCCCAAAGACCAAATGATTGTCCAAGATTTTTATGCTGAATTAGCTACTTAGCTATCAGATTTAATAACCACTAAAAATAATCTTATTTTTCTTTTTTTTCAATATTGGAATATATTAGCAAAACTTATCCTAACTCGTAGTCAAAATTTTTGTCTTTGTAATAATTTTATTGTGTTTGCTAGGAATGGAGGAAGGTTACAAATAATCTGTTGATTAATAAAAAAAAGACCCATCAAGATTCTAAAGAATAAAATCTTAGAAGATGCCTTTAAAAACCATGATTAGTCATTTTCTGAAGAATTGTGAAAGTGAAAAGTGGACCCATAACAGTAGCACTTTCACTTTAGGCAGGAATTTCCAACCTGACACATTTCTCGTTATGTCCCTTATGCCAAAATGTCAAGTTGATAGGATGGAAAGAGGTCATGTATTATTTTCAAAAGTAGTTGAGGGGGCCAGGATTTTCTCTCCAAGCACTGGCTTTACAAAAGTACTGTATCCAAGCACTGAGAATTTTTATTTTCTTCATCCAAAATGTTAATATACAACAACAATATGTGTACAGCTGTGTGTATGTGAAATACACATGCAAGTCTAAGCATAGAGCTCCAATATTCCTTCCTGGGTATTTTTTAAATATCAGCTCTCATTAAAAAGGCAGAATTGAATGAAAGAATGGGTTACTATCGCACTGCAACCCTTCTTATCACTCCAAGCTATTTTATGCATATGTTCTAATATGCTTCTCTCCTTGAAGGGATTTTTTTTTTTTTAAAGAGATGAGGTCTTGCTCTGTTGCTCAGGCTGGCATCAAACTCCTGGGCTCAAGAGGTCCTCCTCCCTCAGCCTCCTGAGTACCTGTAATTGTAAGCATGCACCACACACCTGACTTCTGTATATTAACATTTTAAAAAATATATTATTTCTACTGTAAGGCATCTATTATTTTTACATTTTTGAACAAGATATAAGATGATTCATACTTAAACCTATGACCTTCTATCTACTTAATTTATTATTCTTACTTCAAATTCAAGAAAATCAATACTGGTACCCAGAAAAACAAGCAAGAGTCTAGTGACTTCCCCTCAGTAAAGGAGAACTAAGAAATGCCTGCCTATTTACCTTGATAAGAGGCTTTTGCACAACTTTCCGAACCCACTGAATGGTTTAAAGTCAGCAGGCTCATTAGTTGAAATATTTCCAACCTGCCATCTGCCATCTTCAAATAACAACACAGGGCCTGGTTCTGACAGTTTCTGCAGGACCTACAAATGCATGCAGCCACCTCCAATTATATCTTACCTATTTAAATGCCCACTCTTCACATTGGGAAGCTTCAGGGAAGGAAAGAATAATGAGGCACATATAAGTAGGCCTAAAAGAAAGCACAGATAAAAGCAGAGTGACACTATCAGAAGTGTGGTACATTGCATTTAGCATATACAAGAGACAAAAGACAATGAAAATGAAATGATGACGGAATAAGGCAGGGACAATGTATGCATTTATTCTGTGCTGCAAAGAGAGAATACCCTGTGGCCCATTTTGTGTTTTTAATGTCCACTCAGCAAAGTTTTTCTGTGAGCATCAAACTCCTATGGGAATGTTGCCAAGGAAGGATTGCAGAATCAGGACTCAGGCATAAAGCATTGAGTCATGACTTAAGCACCTGCATTACAAACTGGAGTCATTTTAGAACTACACCTACAGAAACTTATCAAGCAGAATTGTTTTTGTTTTGTTTCTGTTGTTGACTTAATGGGTCTGAGAGGTGTGTGAGAGAGACAGAGACAGACACAGAGAGACAGAGAACATGTGTGTGTGGAGGTGTGCTTGTGTGTGTGCCTATGTGTTATGGAAAAAGCACTGATGTCAGTAGTTTGAGGCTTTTGCTTCCTGAAATAACTAGCAATAAATAAATTAGTTCATGTAACCACTCTGAATAGTTTTACCAGACAGACAAATTAAATATAAATATCTGAAGATAATGTGCACCACGGTTCAGTGTCTGGTGGGTCAGTTCTAATGTGTTTTTCCACACATGTAAGTGTTTTGGATTGTGAGACAGGGATTCTGCTTCATATTTTGATTTAAACACCCTAAAAATGAAGTTAGCATTTTGATTTCCCTGTCGTTTTGAAACAGCATTTTAATTTAGTTACATATCCATAACAATTTTTGAGTGTTCACATAATGTTCTGTGGCTGTTCTAGGCAGCGAGGCTCCAAAGACGAAAAGACAAATTTCCTGTCTTCAAAGATCTCACAAGACAGTGAAAAAAGAGCTGGGACAGAGGAAAAGTGAAGTGTTCGCCAATGCTTCCTTCAGTAAGGCAGGCCAAATTTTCATCCAGTCAATGGAAATCTGTTATTTCAATATTAGTACTTGAATGCTCAGGAAATATTCGTTAAATTATTCAGTCTAATTCTAGCCACAAATTCCTGAGATAATTATAATGTTCCCATTTCAAAAGGTAAGAAAATGGAAATTTGGAGAGTTTCAGAGACCACATGTTAGATTACTTGGTTGAAAAGGAAATAAATTTCAAACTGAGGAATTGTTTGCTTGGTTAGCTTTTGCCTGTTTGTTTGTTTTCCTTCAACTGCAGTGGCAAAAATGATCTCTGCAACTCCTTGACGTGAATGAAGTTGAACTATCACTTGAGAATATCATCACCTTGCTTCTTTATTATGCATGGAAGGATTCCTCAATTCATGAGCAAAGATGATACTAATTTAGAAAGATAATCAGGAAAAATGGGAGCATAGAGAATGCATGAAGTGTCAAGACCATATGGATGTGGCTAAATAAGAGAAAGGAAAATGTTAAGCAGTCAGTAGAATATTGAAGTAAAGAAATGTACAGCCAGATAAGATGAAAAGCTATGTAGCAGCAGATGTTGGGTGTTGGTTCGCTGTGTGACCTCACCCAAAGTTAGAACAATTTCTTCTTTTGACAATCTATGAACTGAAGAAGTTCGAAATCAAACTCAAAGGCAGTCAAATCTTGTCTTTTTCGCAGTTATATTTATCTGGACCACAAAGCAATGTGTCTGCAGCAGAAGAAATCAGATACCATCTAGAATAGCAGACTGAATCTTTGCAAAATAAGCATTCCTCTTAAGACTTATTTAGGGAGGGTTATCCCATATCTGAAATATTGAAGTCAAGCTATTTGGAGTGACAGCATTTCTATATTCCATGAAATTCTTCCTCATGCAGAAAACAGAATGTAGAAGAGTGTGAGTGTGTGTGTGTACAGGCACATGGACATTGCATCACATTTTCTTTTAAATTATATAGTTAGGACAACAACAAAGTTGTGAAATTGCGTGTCTTTGTGTGTAGTAGTTGTGTAGTAGTAGTAGTAATAGTAGTAATAGCAAGTAGTAGTAGTAGTAGTAGTAGCAGGTTTTCATCAAAGTCGAAATATTCAGTAGATCCTGAATAAAAAAAGGTTCAAATGATGGAAAAATCCATGGATTTGGAATAAATGTATGAATGTTGCTTGTAACAAATAAAATTCTTTTTATTTTAAAATCTATATTGTATTTAAAATTGTGTTATAAAAGTGTGAGAAAAGTAGTTTAACATATTAATGAAATGGTTGACGTCCACCATTTGCTTTGTACCTGGCACCATTCTAAGTACTTCACGTGTAGTGTTTAATTTTCACAGCAATCCTGTTTTCATTAACGTGAAAATGGAAGCACTGAGAGTTACTTGTCCAGGTCACACAGTTGCCATCCAGAACTGGTGTCGGGCAGTCTGATTTTAGACCTGTGTCCTTAGCCACCATGTTTTCCAAACCCCCTCATACTAAAACTCACCTATGGTTGACCAGCGATAACACTGCTAATGTTCCTTTATATATTTTACAGGAGTAGGTTTTGTGAACTGCTTTTAAATATAACATCTTCCCATGTCATTAAACATTGCACACTACTCCAGGAGTGTGTGAGTTATTCATTTTCTATCAGTGCTCAGACTGCTTAGCTTTACCAGCTCAACATAGGAAACTATATAATATGATTTATAGTTTAAAGACTGGCTTGAAAAAAGTAGAAACCTCTGTGACTATATTGTATATGTTAATTATAATCCTAATGACTATTAGTAATTTGTGTAGCTAACACAACATAGATAATATAGACAGACAACTTATAAGAAGTAGAATGTGGTGTGCCATATAGTTTTCATGTATTCAGTGCTTCCAAGCTTTCAATTCTATCTGTAGCAACTTTAGTTATAGAAGTGTGTTTAAGAGCTTAAAACTTTGAAAACAGAATTTGAATCCCAGTTTTGTCACTTACTAGGGATATTTAAACATATTATTAAGTATATTTACATATTATTAAACATATTATTAAGTCTCAGTATTGCTATCTGTAAATCGAGTCTAATAATCACATTTACCACATAGGAGTGGTATGTAAGGATAGTGTAATTTGTCCATTTTTTCAACAAATATTTGTTGATCTCTCTTCTGTGCAAAGAACAGTCTAAACACTGTCATGTATTAGGGGAAATAAAAATTCATCCCATGACTCATTAAGTTTATATGCTATTGGAGTTAGAGAGCTAATAAACAAATGAATGTTTAATATTATATAAATAAAATATAGATGACATATATAATATACTTACCTTAGAGATTACCATGTGGCAAATGCAAAGTGTCATTGGTGCAAAATAATAATAATTATTATTTTATTTTATTGCACATGTAAGATACCTATGTGCTAAAGAAGCAACTGTGATAATAACAAAATAAAGTGAGAAAAAAATCAATGATATTTAGCTTTTGCCTTGCAAAGTACTTAAAATAGAGGCATTCTGAAAAGAATGCAGATTCTTGGGATTTATATATTGAATAAATATGTTTCTTTTCATTTTATGAAGACAAAGCAGAGACTCCTAAACAGAGTTGGTCTCCACTGCTGCCCTTCTGACTTAAGCACTTGCATGCTGAAGTTTTGGTTTGCTTATTCTACTTAAAAATACTATTGATAACATTGAAAAATCACTAATGAGGCTCCCTTGCCCAGGCCCATTAGCAATTTACATTTCACAAATGAAATCAACAGCCTGGAAAAGTCAGTGCTGCACCGGAAATGGCAGGCTGCCTGCCTCAACAACTTAGCATGGGGCCTTCTTGGTTCCATATTTCCGCAATGCTTGTACGTGTAGCCCAAAATGAAAGGCTTCAGTGGCAAATGTTTATAGAAATTAGATATGTTATTATTCTACAATAGTAATTAGTGGTAGAAAAAAATTAAACAGTGAAGATGGAATGAAAGATAAATGCTTGCCTGCCGCCTCTCTGAACTCGCCGTCCCAATGGCCAGTATTAACTAACAACTGTCCTTAGTTTCCAGAAGCATCTCATTATAACTTTTTATTGAGCTTCATATATAGACAAAGTTTATATATATACACACATATGTAAATATATATATAGTTGTTTTTATATGGCTTGAAATAAATCCTGGCTAGAAACTGCAATCTCATATGGCTCAAAAAATACTTTACTGTCAGTAGAAATACCATCTACAAAATAAGTGCACTGAGTTCTTAAAAATCGAGTAGCCTAATAAAAGAGTTGTTCAACTTAGAAAATCCGTTGCCTGTTTCTCACATATCAATTCCTGCCTCGAATATTCAAGGGCAAAGTCCCAATTCTGTTTAAAAAAAAAAAGAAAATTACTTTGAAAGATCATGCAATTTGAGTTTATGAGCATAATTTAAAAATAGCTAAGCTCTTTATACACATCACTCCAAACTCTCACATCAATTTTACAACATTATTTTCTCCATTTTAGCAATGACAGAATAAAGACTTGAGATTTTACGTAATGCCCAAGGTCACAGAACTTAGGAAATGGGCTTGCTTTTAAAGTCAGATTATAGAACCCAAAAACTGACTCTTCATACACCAAAAGAACTTATCCTAGGTCATCTTTAGCATTACTGTTCACATAACACTAAAGTCAGTAATTCTATTCTAGAAAGAGGGCCCATAGCTACACGTTAGATAGCATCTTTTCATAAGAGTGCATACAAAATTCTGTGTACAAGACCGAAGTTGGTTCTGGTTGTATTGTATCCATAGTTGATAAAAATATACTCCACAATTTTTCCAAAAGATCGTTTGACACACATTAAGTCCGAGAAGATTTCATTTCAAGATTGCAATAACAATGTGATTGACAGGAGTGAGAGCTGTGTGCAGAGTGGGAAGCAAAACTGTTTCAAATAGATACCTATTCTTGATGAGCAAAATGCTAATGAACTGTGTCCTTGGAAAAAAAGATTTAAATTTGCAGTAATTTGTTTCTAAGAAATCCAAATATTCAAAATTAGCCATACTTCAGAAACAGAACTAAGAAGGAGACCAAGATCATTCTATCCAGACCTTGGGATATGACCCGGGTGAGGGGAAACAGGTTGGGAAAATGGAATCATGGTTCTGCCACTTAGCAGATGAATGAGCTGTAAGCTTCAGTCACTTCATCTACCAAATGGGGATTAAAATAGCATGTACTTCATAAAATAATGGAATAACGCAAGTTAACAATTGACCAGCACTTGAGCCATAATAAGTACTCCAGAAAAACTAATTCTCATTACTAGAATTGTGCTAATTTGCTTGAAAGTTTAAACTGTACTGTTGACCTAGCATAGATTCAATAAAGACAGAACTGTTGGGGGCGGGGGGGAGTTGTTTCCTTTCCAAAGAAGCCAAAATCTCATCAGAACTCACCATTAAAAGAGAGAATTGTGTTATTGTAGACTAAGTAGGAATTAACTTTAGCCTAAACTGACTGAGACAAAACATAGCATCAGGAAACCCAACAATTGAAGGTATCATTGAATTATTGGAGGCCATATTTGCTATTGTTGGAAACATAAAGACGTCACTTATTTTTTTAAGTTTCTAAAATAAAATGTGAATGCAACAGCTATGCGACATTGAACTTTTATCTCTAGTTCTAGAGGCATAAGATGAATCAATTTCTTCTAGGACTACAGATATCCAACAGGGAGCCTTTAGTCTTTCTATATATTCCATTTATTTCACTCATTCATTCCTTCAACAATATTCATTGATCATATATCACATGTCAGATATTTCACCCAGTGCTTATATTTGAGTAATAAAACACAGTTCTTGCACTAATGGAGCTTAAAATCTAAAAAGTAGTTACAGACAATAACAAAATTTTCTATAATGCTGTGGCACATAGAAAACATTAAAATAAGGTATATCTACCAAGCTAAGTGAATGTGTCAAAAAAAAAGGGGAGGAATATGTGCCAAAGAGTGTCAGAGTGCATGAATAGCACCAATACTACTTGCATTCCGTACTTGCATACTGAGTGCATTCAAGTATTATAGGGAGTAGGGTGTAAAAGCCTATGACATTCTTTATTATATACAATTCTGCAGTTAAACAAATTAGTTTTTAAAATTATAACTACAGAAAATGAGACATGGCTAGGCTAAAACCCAAATAAAGCTGGTAGCATTATCCCTTATACATAGTTTATGCTCAGTAGGTATTCCAACTATGAGGTCAGTTTTTCTGCTGTTTGAAGGGAGGAAAACTATAATGTACCAGAACTCTTCCATTAACCAAAAGAAGACTCTATACCAAGAACAGATAACTATAAAGCCTAAGCAAAGTTGATTAAATAAGAGGATAGACTGGCAACATGAAAATATAGGCAAGTATCTTATTGATTAGGGTGGGGCTATAAATATTACTTGAATAAAGAAACTATGAATTTATTTTATGCTGGTGTTTTTAGAATGCAGAATTTCTGGACAAAAGACACTGTCCCAGGACAATAAGAGAACAAGATACTTCATTTCACTGATTGTTTATATTATTATATTAAATTTAAGTAAAATTGATTTATTTTATAAAATTAATACTAATAGAAATACTAGGAAAACAATAATTATATTAACCACCAGGTGGAGCCCCATGAATTAAATGTATAGTAGTCAAAAAAAAAATTACTTAAGTTGGCCAAATTAGGAAAATTGATGACATTTTTCTTCTGAGCAATTTTTATTAATTTTTAAATTTGCAATATTTGGAGAAAGCATAAATTATAAGTCCTGGCTTTTATTAAAGACAGGAAGCCAAATTACTTGATTAGCATGAAACTTTTTTGCAAACTGGATATTAAAATCAAAGTATTTTTGCTTAAGTTACTTTATAATTTACCAAAGATACATATTCCATTAATATTTTGATAACAGTATATAACTATAATTGAAATTGAGAACAGACAAGAAAAATCAGTGAAGACTACCTATTAATCCACTTTGTACTGATTATTTTTCAAATGTTATTTTTTCCCCTTTTGTTTGTACGTGTTTATGTGTATGTTTTACCACAGAACCTGAAACTAAAAAAGATGAAAAGATGCCCAAAGCAGGTAAGGGTATTTTGTAAGATTTACATACAAGGAGATGTTCTGTTTGGTTGGAACAAAGCTAGTTTTACAATCACGGCTGGATAAAACATTTAGACATCCAAAACATTAAAAAAAAAAAAAAACTGATGCTACGTGCTGTATATTTTACAAGTAATAAGCAATAAAATTAAATGTATGCTAAAGTTAACAAAAATTCCTTGCTTTCTGGTAGCAGATTTTGGGTAAGTTTATCAAAGCGCTAGAACTATTTTGTTTATTTACTGGGCAATTGAACACTGTTTATGAAATGCTAAGAGGGCACCTTAAATGTCAGAGGCTCCATACAGAGCGTGACAAATGCCCACAATTTATTATTATCATGCATTGATTTTTATGAACCTGTATTTACCTGCTTTCAACTATTTTTGATCTCTAAAAAAGGAGTCCCACGCGATCCAACCTAACAGATTAAACATTTTTCTTTCCCACAATTAGATGTGCAAATATTTTATGGAGACGTAATCCATTGACCTATTGGCTATTAATTTGAAAGTTGAAATACTTTTAAAATAGACTTTCTAAAAACAGGTTTGGCAAAGGAAGAATTCAAGAGATTAGCAGGGCACTCAAGGCAAGTGATGAAGGTTGAGTGGATGAGTAGCATAGAATAGGGGAAAATGTAAAAAAGGAAGACAATAAATCCTAAGGAAAATTTCCATTATAGTCTTTCCATGGCTAATCCTAATTCAAGTATTTTATATCTATATAAGGAGATTTATATATTTATATCTATATCTGTATCTCTCTGTATAGTGAAAGTGATACTACATAAAAGCAGACATTCATGCTGTTGGTCTAAAAATTTTTGCATGTATTCATTTGCACAAATTGTAGTCTATATTTAAGCAATTATTGTAATTAACCCTTCTATGTATATGTTAAATATTAAATTATTAAAGTCACTTATCTTAAGAGCACTGCCATTAGACCAAAATAAATTGTTTACGTTATTTTCTTATTTTTAGTGATTTTTAGTGAGTAAGCATGCCCATTTGAAGTAATTTTGTGTAATTTTAAAATATGCATTCTTTGGAAGATCAGTGAAATTTGAACAATTTTGAGGCCGGGCATGGTGGCTCACACCTATAATCCCAGCACTTTGGGAGGCCGAGGCTGGTGGATCACTAGGTCAGGAGATTGAGACCATCCTGGCTAACATAGTGAAACCCCTTCTCTACTAAAAATACAAAAAAATTTGCCAGGCGTGGTGGTGGGCACCTGTTGTCCCAGCTACTTGGGAAGCTGAGACAGGAGAATGGCGTGAATCCGGGAGGCGGAGCTTGCAGTGAGCCGAGATTGCATCACTGCACTCCAGTCTGGGCAACTGAGCGAGACTCCGTCTCAAAAAAAAAAAAGGAGAAGAAAAGTTGAACAATTTTAAACTGCAGAAAGAAAGCATAATAGAGATAAAATGGTATATTGAGTGTTTACATCAAAAGTTACAACTGAACTTTAGATTTATCTTCAGAAAAGGAAAAACTGTGTACAAAATAGGTGCATTATGTTGTCCTTTCCTGTTTGCATAACGTTGTATTTATGCTTTATTTTACTGATGATATATAATAGAAAAAGTAACATGCACTAACAATTTCCTATTATTAGTTTACATTAAGTATTTATGTCTATTTTATTGTTATTACTTAAATTGTATTTTAAGTTCAGGTGTACATGTGCAGGATGTGCAGGTTTTTTACATTGGCAAAAGTGTGTAATGGGGATTTGTTGTACCAATTATTTCATCACCCAGGCATTAAGCCTAATATCCACTCGTTATTTTTTCTGATCCTCTTCCTCCTCCCACCCTCCACCCTCCAATTGACCCCAGTTTGTGTTATTCTCCTCTATGTGTTCATATGTGCCCATCAATTAGTTCCCACTTATAAGTTTATCCTTAGTTTCCTAAGGATAATGGCCCCCCATTCCATCCATGTCACTGCAAAGGATCTTATTCTTTTTCATGACTGCATAGTATTCCATGGTGTATGTGTACCAGATTTTATTTATCCAGTCTATCATTGATGGGCATTTGACTTGATTCTGTATCTTTGCTGTTGTAGATAGTGTTGCAATGAACACATGTGTATATGTGTCTTTGTAACAGAAGGATTTATATTCCTCTGTTTATATACCCAGTAATGAGATTGCTGTGTTAAATGGTATGCCACGCTGGTCTTCGATGAATCAACACACTGTTTTCCACAATGGTTGAACTAATTTACAGTCCCACTAACTTTGTATACACGTTCCTTTTTCTCCAGAACCTCACCAGCATCTGTTATTTTTAGACTTTAATAATAGCTATTTTGTTTTGTGTGAAATGGTCTCACTGGAGTTTTGATTTGCATTTCTCTAATAATCACTGATATTAAGCCTTTTTTCATATGTTTATTGGCTGCATCTATGTCTTCTATTGAAAAGTGTATTTTCATGTCATTTGCCCACTTTTTAATGAGGTTGTTTGTTTGTTTCTTGTAAATTTGTTTAAGTTCCTTAGAGATGCTGGATGTTAGACCTGTGTCACACACATGGTTTGCAAAAATTTTCTTCCATTCTGTAGGTTGTCTGTTTACTGTGTTGATAGCTTCTTTTGCTGTGCAGAAGCTTGTTGGTTTAATTAGATCCCATTTGTCAATTTTTGCTTTTGTTGCAATTGCTTTTGGCATCCTCATCATGAAATCTTTACCAATACCTATGTCCTGAATGGTATTGCCTGTGTTGTCTTCCAAGCTTTTTATAGTTTTAAGTTTTACATTTAAGTATTTAATCCATCTTGAGTTAACTTGTGTATATGGTCTAAGGAAGGGGTCCAGTTTCAATTTTCTGCGTATGGCTAGCCAGTTATCCCAGCACCATTTATGGAATAGGGAATCCTGTCAGTTTTGTCAATCAGATAGTTGTAGGTGTGGAGTCTTATTTTTGGGTTCTCTAATCTATTGGCTTATGTGTCTGTTCTTGTACTCTGGAACACAGCTCCCAGAGGAAGGGGCAGGCAGTCGTCTTTGCCGTTTTGCAGTCTTCACTGGTGATACCTCCAGGTACTGGAAAATTTGAGGTGACTAGGGATTGGAGTGGACACCCAGCAAACTACAGAAACACTATGGCAAGGAAGCCAGACTATTAAAAGGAAAACAAAAAACAAACAAACAAATAAACAATCTCCATTCAAAGGGCAGCAACCTCAAGCTTGAAGGTAGATAAGCCCACAAAGATGAGAAAGAATCAGTGCAAGAATGCTGAGAACTCAAAAAGTCAGAGTACCATCTTCCCTTAGATCACCTCTCCAGCAAGTGTTCAGAACCGATCAGGGTCTGAGATGGCTGAAATGACAGAAGTAAACTTCAGAATGTGGATACAATTGATCTTCACTAATCTAAAAGAGCACATTCTAATGCAATGCAAGGAAGCTAAAAATTATGACAAAACATTGTAGGAGTTGACAGACAAAATAGCTAGTAGAGAGAATAACTTAAGTGACCTGATAGAACTGAAAAACACAACACAAGAATCTAAATGCAATCATAAGTATTAATAGCAGAATAGACTAAGCGGAGGAAAGAATATGTCTACTTTTATGTGGTATTTGTTTTTAATTTACTATTATGAAAGATAAATCAGCATTAAGGCATCTTTTATTATAAAATATGATCAATCAACTTATTGAAAACATGTATCATGCTAATGTCACTACCATATGTCCGAAGTTGTGCTCAGTGATGCGAAGTTTACAAACAAGTGGTAAGATATTATTTCCATTCTCAAAGAGTGTCATCAGGGACATAGACATGAGCTATTGAAAGATGGCTACAAGGAAATGATGTTAGTGAAAAGTTCCCTAGGAAGTTAGAGAGAGGAGCCATTCCTATATCCATTCCTAAGTAGCAGTAAGTGGAAAGTTAATGGAGATTATATATTTAAGCTAGAAATTCAGGAATATACAGTTGACTCTTGAACAATGTGGTAGTTAGGTGCATTAACTCCCCATGCAGTTGAAAAATCCACATGTAACTTTTGACTTCTCCAAAACTCAACTACTAATAGCCTCCTGTTGACCAGAAGCCTTCCTGGTAATATAAACTTGATGCACAACTATTTTGTAGGTTATATGCATTATGTGCTATATTCCTACAATAAAGTGAACTACAGAAGAGAAAATATTATTTAAAATATCATAAGGAAGATAAAATACATTTACTATTCATCAAGTGGAAGTGTATCATCATAAAGGTCTTCATCCATGTCTTCATGTTGAGTAGGCTGAAGAGGAGGAGGAAAAGGACGGTTTGCTCTTGCTGTCTCGGGGGTGGCAGAGGTCGAAGAGGTGGAATAAATGCAAATGGGTCAGGAGAAGTGTAACTTTACATAAATGGATTGTAATTTCTATCTAACGGTTTTGCTTTTTCATTTCCACAAAAATGTTTCTAGATAGTACCAATCCTTCTTCCAGTATTTACTTGACTGAAGCAATGCTTCGTGTAAGGGTCCATGTTGTAAAATAAGTTAAAGCAGTCTTGAGTAACTGGAACCCCTCTGCCAGATTCTCTAATGTCAATGTGTTTCTGGTACTGTTTCTTCCAAATCTTCTACCTCTTTGTCTGGTACTAATTCAGAAGGAATCATCTTCATTAAATTATCTTCTATTAATTCCTCTGGCATGCTGTGTATTAGTGCTTTAATTTGTCCAAGACCTGAATGTTGAAATCCTTTACCTCCCACCTTTTTTGTCATACCTATTGTCTATTTCATGATTTTTTGATTGACTCTGTCATAAATCCTGTGAAGTCATGCACAACATCTAGATACAGTTTCCTCCAACAGAAACATTCTGATTCAAGCTTGATGACTTTCATAGCTTTTTCCTCTAACAAAGATGACATCTTCAATAATACAATTCTCCCAGACTTTCATGATGTTCTCTCTGTCAAGTTTCTCTTCTATAGCAGAAAATCCTTTCCATAAGGAACCATGTATAATGAGCCTTAAAAGTTCTTAAGACCTCCTGATCTAGAGACTGAATTAGAGACATTCTGTTTGGGGGCAAGTAGACCACTTCAACACCTTTGGTGCAGAACTCAGAGAGTTGTGGGTGGCCAATGGCATTATTCAATTATCAAGAGAATGTTAAAAGGCAGTCTTTTACTGGAAAGGTACTTCCTGACTTCAGGGACAAAGAATTGATGGATCCACTCCAGAAAAAATGTTTCTGATATGACTTGGCTCTGTATCACCAACCGAATCTCATCTCAAATTGTAATCCCCATAATCCTCATGTGTTGAGGGAGGGACTGTAAGGGAGGTGATTGGATCATGGGGACAATTTCCCCCATGCTACTTTAATGATAGTAAGTAAGTTCTCATGATATCTGATGGTTTTATAAGTGTCTGGCAGTTCCTTTTTTACACTTGCTCTCTCTTGTCTGCTGTCATGTAAAATGTTCCTGCTTTCCTTTCTGCCACGATTGTAAGTTTCCTGAGGTCTCCCCAGCCATGCAAACTATGAGTCAATTAAACCTCTTTTCTTTATAAAATTACCCAGTCTCAGGTATTTATTTTAGCAGTATGAAAACAGACTAAAACAGGTTCTCATTGTCCAGGTCTTCTTCTTGTACAATCAAAAGATTTGAAACTGGTGTTTATGTTTTCCCTTCAGGACTTGGGAGTTAGCATCTTTCTAGATAAGGTCAGTCCTGGTCATAAACCCAACTACATTTGCACAGAATAGTAGAGTTAACTTGCCCCTTTCTGCTTAAATTCTGGGGCTCAATTCTCTTTCTTACTAATGAATGTCCTTTGTAGTATTATTATTTTTCCAAAATGGGTCACTTTCCTTCGTATTAAAAACCTGTTCAGGCAGATATGCTTTCTTCTCAATGATTTTCTTAATGGTGTCTGAGAACTTGTCTGCTGCCTTCTCTTGGTTGGCTGAAACTTCTTCTCCTATTGTTGTGACATTTTAAAAGCCAAATCTCTTTCTAAAATTATCAAACCATCCATTGCTGGTATTAAATTCTCCAACTTTACATTCTTCACCTTTCTTTTTCTTTAAGTTGGCATATAATGACTTCATTTTTTCTTCAAATATGTTAGAGTCTATAGGAACAACTTTCTTATAGCAATCCTGCACTCACATAAAAGCTGCATTTTCGAAATGAGATAAAAAAGTATTTTGCAATAAGTACAAGGTTTCCACTCCTGCTGGTGTAATTGCAATGATGATTTCACAAATTTCCTTTTCTTTTTGAATAATTACCCTTATGCTGGATTTATGTACCTTGAAATGTTGGACAACCACAGCTGCAGACCTCAATCTACAGTACCTATCAAGCAATTCAAATTTTTCCAGTAATGTTATGACTTTTTATGCTTCTTTGGAGCATTTCCAGTGTCACTAGTGGCACTTCATATCATATTGGTCCCATGATTTTAGTCAAGGTTTATGGTATTGCACTGAAAATGATAAATAAGAATTACAAAAAAATCACCTTTTACTGAAATATGCAATTTACTGGACAGACGAACTGCTCATGCAGAGATTAATGTCACACAACATTTTAAGCAGATACTCACAAAACCTCAGTTCATCACAATAGTAGCAAGAGAGGCTACAAAATCACTACAGTAGTACAGTATGTACTATAGTTAATTTTATGCAGTTATCATTTAATACTGCATCTTTACATTTGTTTACCTTTCTCTTGACTGTGCATGGCACCTAGTATGATCTGGAAGTGTTTATAGTGGAAGTTTAGACAAATTTTATCTTTTTATAATTGATTTATATCTTTGTATATTTTATGGTAACAAATGACAAAACAGACTAGTACCTACATGTATTTTATGCAGTTATGACATACCTCTTTTTTATGTATTTTTATATGACACAGTTCATGTGTGTTTTTTTCAAATTGTTGCAAACCTCCCCCAAAACTTTTCAATGTCTTTATTGAAAAAAGAAAAAACTAGGTATAAGTGAACCTGCCCAGTTCAAACTCGTGTTGTTCAAGAGTCAACTGTGTAAGAGCAGCTGATACAAGGAGATTACATTACTATAAAGTATGATGGAAACAGTGTTGTCTTTATACTAGTGATACATGAATTTGACTCCCTTTGCCCCTTGTTTAGGGGTATAACTTTACTTAAATTACTTAATTTTTCTGAACATTAATTTTCTTATCTATTGAGTGAAGCTCATCATACTCACCTAGGATATGTGTTACATGAAACAGAAGTGATGCTTTCTATTTAGTCCAGTTTCAGTATGATAGCTATATTTATGAGCTAGCCCAGAGACAGGAATGAGCACAGCATTGGTGGGAAAGGTGAGGACATTCCAGGAGTCACATGGCTAGCAGAAGGTGGTAAAGCTGCAGTAGTAGGATACAGCCAAAAGAAGGTGACTCTTTAAATTCAGGAATGGGGGCTTAGAAGACTAAAGTGAAATTTGGATTCCTGAGGCCATAATTGAGAAGAAGGTGGAATTGT
Source organism: Theropithecus gelada (assembly GCF_003255815.1). Lineage (NCBI taxonomy): Eukaryota > Metazoa > Chordata > Mammalia > Primates > Cercopithecidae > Theropithecus > Theropithecus gelada. The sequence goes on along the minus strand of NC_037671.1, from coordinate 147,891,559 downwards.
TAGTCTTATAATGGCATGCAGAGTGAAATTACATTGAAATAAATTAGAATCAGGAGTTAGAACCAAAATCTTTTATAACAATCTATGTATTATAAAATAAAAGTAGGAGTCTCTACATAGGGATTTTCTATAGACACTTGTAAGTTGGGAACATTCACTTTGAATCTCAGGCTGGGTTTTGTATTTATGAAGTGAGAGGTTTAGAGTAGAAGACAAAGGAAAGAAAGAGCTCTTCAAAGCTGAGAAAAAGTAAAACTTGCACACTGTTGATGGGAATGTAAACTAGCTCAGCCACTGTGGAAACTAGTTTAGAGATTTCTCAAAGAACTTGAAACAGAACTACCATTCAACCCAGCAATCCCATTACTGGATATTTATCCAAAAGAAAATAAATCATTCTAAAAAAACAACACACATGCACTCATATGTTCATCACAGCACTATTCACAATAGCAAAGACATGGAAGCAAGCTAGGTGCCCATCCGTGGTGGATTGGATAAAGAAAATATGGTACAGCTACATGATGAAATACTATGCAACCATAAAAGTAATAAAATTATGTCCTTTGAAGCAACATTGATGCAGCTGGAGGTCGTTATCCTAAGCGAATCAGTGCAGGAACAGAAAAGCAAATACTGCAAGTTCTCAGTTATAAGTGGGAGCTAAACATTAGATACTCATGGACATAAAGATGGCAAAAATACACACTTGCAACTACTAGAGAGGGGAGAGAGAGGGGGGATAAAGGGTTGAGAAACGAACTATTGGGTGCTATGCTCACTACCTTGGTGATGGGATCGTTTGTACTCCAAACCTCAGTATCACACGATATACCCAGATAACAACCCTGCACATGTACCCTTTAAATCTAAAATAAAAGTTGAAATTACTTTTAAAAAATAAGCATACGAAAAGAGAAAATAACTGATTACAACTTCTTGGAAAAGCAAAAGAGCTAGTGAAGAAAAGAAAGGTGTTACCAGAAAGATCAGGCAATACAGTGTGCCAGCCTCCCAAAGCGTAGACACTTTCAGGCAAAAGTGGGAATGTCGGAAGTCAGCATCAATGTCTCAGAAAGGTCATGAGGGTATGATGAGTGAGACAAAGCCAATACATAGGACCCAAAACCCTGTCATCCTGTGAATGTTTGGAGAGCATTTGCAGTAGAGTGGTGGAAACAGAAATTAGTTTATAGGAATTTTTAAAAAGTATAAATCATAAGTGAAGAAAATGCACAAACTACTTTCGTAAGGAGTTTGTTGTCAAACGGAGGCCAAAAATGACATTCTTGTATGTAGAATCAAAGAAATATTTTTACTGTCTTCATGTTTATGATAGGGTGAAGTATTCCATGAAGAGGAGGAGCAAGGAACCAACAGAGAGAGATATTAATTAAGAAAGAACTGTCTCAGATATAAGAAGTGTTGGAATACATACTCTAGGTGGAGGACATTTTTTTTAATTAAGAGGAAGAAAAAATTTCCCCGGAGTTTTGTAGGAATAATGAAAAGATAAATTAAATTAAAGCTGAGTATTTATGAAGAAGTACTGCTTGGTAATCTTTTCTTCTAAATCCTCTCCTGTAAAGGTGACCAATAACATAATTGCTGCCAGATCCGGAGGATGATTTTCTTGCTTTTTGTGATCCCTCAGCGATATTAGACAACGGTTATCACCTCTTATTTCTCAGAAAAAGAAAAAATCCTTTCTTTGGCAAAGCTAAATCATTTAACCTATAACTGTTAAAGATAAAACAACAAGAAATGACTATGCTTTTAAATACTGGAGCAACAGTATAACAATTATTTATTTTTAGTATAGCATATTATTGGACACTAAATTTCTTTTTTTCTTACCCCTTTATAAAAATGATGGCAAACATGAAATGCATTTGAAGTAAAAATAAAGATCTAAAGACAAATTTCTAAATTTCATGTTTTATTTGTGAAAAAAGAATTGCAATTCATGGCATACCTGCCGACTCAGTGGTCTTTGATTATGTCCAAAGAACAAAGACAAGATTAGAGGATTTATTAAGAAAAGAGAAATTTTATGTATTGCTTTTTGAGGAAGTTTTGCTAGCTCCCATGGGTGAGTGACACATGCGGACAAAATTCATTCTAGAGTTGCAGCAAGTTATCTCAGAAGCTATAGATAAAACTGGTTTCAGGTTACAACAAGCAATTCCAGTAGTCAAGTATGTGCAGAGAATTACATTCTTGGAGCCCTGTTTTGTGCCCTAAGTGTTTTCTCCCCTTGGCTTCTCTAGACTTTGTTCCAGTTGATTATGACAAGAATATCCCAATTTAGAATATCAGCTTTCACATTTCCCCCCTTTGATCAACATCCTTAGCTGAAAGCATCGCTAATCAATCATTTTACAGTTAGGCTTAATTGTCCCTTGGTGCCAAGATGAACCTGTCCCACTTGTCTCTGTCCCATGTCTGGGGAAATGTTTGGGGTCATCAGAGACTCAGACCACATTAAAGTAACAAATGGGCCAGAAAGAAAATTGTTCTCAGGGCAGATTTGGCTGGAGCCCAGCATCAAATTCCATTTTATCTGTCCATAGGCAGACATCAACAATCATCTTGAGATATTGCACTAATATTATACTGTTGGAAGAGTGGCTTTACAAAGATTTGACAGGCAATGGGAACAAAACTGAAAAATCATCATAGAAATAAACAATCAGCAAACATATAATAAATCCGGCTTGAATAATAGTTTGAAAGCTTAAACCTAATTCTGAACCAGCAAAACATATCTAAAAGTCCAACATATTCTGGTCAGACTTGTTATAGCCACTGAGTGATAGTTTATGACTGGGTTGAATTAAAACAGAGAATACCAACTTTACCAAAAAGATTGCCAGTACCATTTGAACAAAAAGTTGTGAAAGGGATATTGTCGGAGCTGCTCACAATACAGATTAAAGGGATTTTTAGGTCAAGGTATATCAAGTTACCGACAGAATCTACTGACTGAAATTTTAATTATGCCATTATCTAGTCAAATGAAAAAGGCAGTCTTGAGAGGTGTAAGAGTCTCATAAGAATATGGAATCTTGTTGCAAAATCTCAGGGAAAGTTGTTTCATGTGGAAAACAGCAACGTTTTGTCCTAGTGTGTCGTTGGAATGTCTTGGGTCATGGCGTCAGGTGGTTTTGGGAACTTTCTGGGTTTCATATACCAGACATGAGAGCTGTTCTTTAAAACTTGCCTCGCATTACCTTATAGGGCTTTAAGGACAGAGCAGTTCTCATTTTGCCACTTTTATGGAAGAAAGTTGAATTGGAGGAACCTAGAACCATTTAAGACCTCGTCTAGCCTATAGATAGATAACAATAGCTCAAAAATGATATATATAGTTATAATCTAATAACAGGTGTACTGTAGCTTTTCTTTGTAAATATGTTTTTAATTGATCATATAGAAACCCTGGATTTAAATATCTCTTGAAGCTAGGAAGCCAAACCAAGGCCGACCTTAGAGTTTACTTACTGTCTTCAGGTTCCTGGGCCTTCCAGGAAGTGGCAGTTTTTATTTACTCATTGTAAGAATGAGAACTCTTGAGGTCAGGAATTTTAGGCATATTTTCAAATGTGACATTTTAATCGAAGCCTTGGCACCTTGGTAGTATAAGCAATGTTTTCAATTGTATTTTGCTGTAAAGAGAGAGCAGATTTTATTGGACTCTTGTAAATAACCATATTGCCATAAAAATATTTGCAAATAGTTTTTAAATTTTTGGAGAAATTAAATAAGAAGAAATATGTTTTTATCTTTGTTTACATAACTCTATTTTACCAAATTGCTTAAGAAAGACTTTTTTTGAAACCTGGAAAACAAAGCCTTTAAGTCAAGGACCAATAATGTTTTAAATAACAGTCATAAAATCTTTATCTTTACCAGTTATTTAATCTTATAGAATCAGCTTATTTTCAGCTTGATCTCTATTAGCAGTTTCATGGATCCATCAGTTTCTTCATGGACAATTTTATTTGGTCCATTGATTTAAAATTATCAGAAACCTGTGTTTAATGCTCTGCACCGAAAACACAGGTTTTTTTTGTCAAGCAATCTTCAAATAAACTAAAAAAGTTAACACAAGAGAAAAAATATGTTTATAAAAAAGACTTACACAAGTAATATGCAATCATTTATCTAACTTATATATTAAGAAAATTAGGCCTGGCGTGGTGGCTCACACCTTTAATCCCAGCACTTTGGGAGGTCGAGGCTGGCGGATCAGGAGGTCAGGAGATCGAGGCCATACTGGTCAACATGGTGAAACCCTGTCTCTACTAAAATACAAAAAAAATTAGCCGGGCGTGGTGGAGCATGCCTGTAGTCCCAGCTACTTGGGAGGCTGAGGCAGGGGAATCCCTTGAACTCAGGAGGTGGAGATTGCAGTGAGCCGAGATCGCGCCACTGCACTCCAGTCTGACAACCTGACAACAAAGCAAGACTACATCTCAAAAAAAAAAGAAAAAAAAACAGAAAAGAAAATTAATATTCATAATGTTCATATACAAAATTTTCACTGTTCTGTAACTGCATCTCTAACTTCTTAATCAACTTCTTTATATCGTTATTCTGTCTGCAAAACACTTTCCTTAAAATTGAACTCAACATCTCTTCCATTGTCTTTTTCTTTTACTCCTTATCTCATGGAAGTCATGACTTGCCATTCAGTTACATTGGCTTAAACTTCTGAGTCATTTACACCTCTTCTTTCTGTTTCGGAACCCAGGATCCAAATAGGCACGAAGTTATGTGTCTCCCAGATTTGGTTCTCTCCATTTTTTTCCTCTTCTGGTTAAAACCTGTTTTTTCTGATTATTATTTATCTCTTCCCTGAATAAATATAAAAACTCATTAACTTATCTTGTTTCCATTTTCTCTTTAAAGATCCACCACAAGCCTATGCTACTTATCTTTACAAAATGGACATCTGTAGGGAACGGTGCTAGGTTACTGTCATTCATTGTCATTATATTATACTGCCCTCACATATTTATTTGCATAGTTTCTACTTGTCTAATCCACCATAACCATCACCAGAAGCCCACATAGACATTTAAAAACCATTACCTATTCTGTGAATTTTTCTCTTCTCAATGTCTTTTGAATCTTCCCTTTTCACTTAATCGCTCACTAAAAACATCCTGTTTATTCATCTTACCTCCAATCTCATCAACAAACTATCCCGTCTACCCCTGACTCTCTAGCGGTAAACATGTCTTTATCCTTGGTTTGTTTGCGCGTGTTTTCTTCTAATGTGTCATGTGGCATTTATGTCATTTGTTGCATAGATTAGATTTCTTCTAACCTTGTGTCTTAGCTCCTATATTATCTCTTCTATGGGTTATATCTTTGATATCTAAGGCAGAAAAAAATCTTTCAAAATCCACTATAGCCACAGCAGGTCCAACATTATCTTTATGGAAAGGAAATTATTGGTTAACAATTTTTTAAAATCTATTTTTGACATGTTTCTTGACTTTATGATATATACCACATGCAAAGGCAGTTTTCTGTGTGTAAAAGATCAATGAAGGCAGAATGGTATAGAGAGAGGAGCTCTAGGACAATTGATATGGAGTGGTTTACATCATCATTTAACTTCTAAGTGATTTGACATCATCATTTAACTTCTAAGTCTCAGCTTCTTTAAAATGGAATTACTGGCAGTACATTCCATGCCAGCCTATCAAGTTTATTGTAAGAATTTAGTGATGTAATGCATATCTAAATGTGACATAACGAAAATGCCTAAAAGAACTATAAACACATATAAATAAAATATATCAGTAAAGCAAGTGAAAAATATTAAAGGTTATAATCTATACAGTTACTATTCAAAGTGTGGTCCACAGAATAACATCAGCATCGCCTGGCTACTTGATAGAAATATAGAAATTTATTATCTCAAATTTATATATAAAATCAAGTTTCTCTCTTGCCACAAACTTGGCTAATTCAAAATGGACGTGTTTGGTCCTATTTTTGTTGATCTTTCCATGTTTTATTCACTTATTCCATTATCCTTATCTGTTAAATGATCATATACCAAGCTACTGTATGGTTGCTTGCTAACTAAGTGAGGTCCTCGCCTATCCTAAGCACGGATTAGCATCATTCACCCACTCACTTGATTTGTGATTTCTGGACTTTGGTCATCCTAAAAACGACTGAAGAAGACAACTGTTCCTTTATTCTGACACTGCATATGCAAAAGATCACTGGCTTACCTGTGTGTTTATGTGAGCTTAAAATAAATAAATAAACCCATATTTAGCTAGAACATGCATATCAAGGGTAAACTGTCTTTATATTTTACCAATTGGCTGAAAATTTTACATAATGGGTGAATGACTTAGTCAAAGCAAAACAGTATGCATTGATACTTATCAGTCACCAGAGTCTCTTTGGCTCATATCACTTTAGAAACTTTTTTTTTTTTTTTTTATACTTTGAGTTCTAGGGTACATGTGCATAACGTGCAGGTTTGTTACATATGTATACTTGTGCCATGTTGGTGTGCTGCAGCCATAAACTCGTCAGCACCCATCAACTCGTCATTTACATCAGGTATAACTCCCAATGCAATCCCTCCCCCCATGAGATCACTTGGACTCGGGAAGGGTAACATCACACACCGGGGCCTATCACTTTAGAAACTTCTAATTGATTACTCTATTTAGTTTATATCTGTCATCCATAGGTTAAATATATTATAATATCTATTTAAAAGTTACCATAGTGATCCTGCAAGAGAAATATATGTATATTTATAACAATATGTAGAATCATATATTTACATATTATATGTAAAATTAAATTTTTATCATGTATTAGGCTTTGCTAACCTTTAAGGATGCATAGGTGAATAACTTAAACACTCAAGAAATGTATCAATGCAAAGATTACTAAACAGTTAATATCTGTGATGACTGATAATAAATACTACATAAATATACACGGAGACCTGCATGTGAATTTTTCATTTATGAGTCGGCAGTAAATCAGCATTTCTATCATTAACAAAATGGTTTATTGAATAACCACCAGATATTTGCCATTATTATATATATGTCTGTGTATATATATACGTATGTATGTATATATGTGTATATATGTATATGTGTGTATATATACATATATGTACATATATGTATTGGGGGTTGGTTTATTACAAGAAAACTTACAATAGATGTACAATAAACTGGGAAAGCTGTAATGGTTTTAACCACGTTAGTTCAAGGACATTTATTGAGTGCCTACTAAGCCAGATCCTGGAAAATTTAAAAATAACTAATGTTAGTGGAGCAATCAATCAATTAATTAAGAGGATTCATTTACATACATGTATAAATTGATTTTATAATGTAAAATCATAAATTGACAGTTAGGTTTCATTATTTTGCCCAAGTTACAGACAGGGAAGCAGACTCACAAAGATCAATTGGATACCCGGGTTATAAAATTGGTAGATGACCTGGCTTCTTTCAGCTTATCAATGACCTTACTCACATGGCCTTACTCACTTCAAGGACGTGAGAGAAAGATTTACAATATCACAGGTAGTTATCTTTTACTTCAATTTAACCTTTAAAGCAGTGTATATTCCTCTTGTCAACATATCCTCCATATTATTTTGCTACAAAAGATAGAACTTGAAAAATACCACTACAATTTTGTTCTCAATATAAACAGAGATGAATGTCATAGGGGGACAGGGGAAAAATTTGGAATTGTGGGCTATTTTGAATTGGATACCTAAAGTAAAGCTTAGATAACAAATGTAGATGCTATCAGGACAGTATGCTACATATTCCTTGGAGCAGAAACGCTTGCGGTTCATTTCATGTATTTCCTGTGCTGGAAACAGTCGCTGGCACATAGTAAGAGCCCAGTTAATGTCTTTGAATGATCAAGGGCAATAAGATATGTACGTTATGTAGTAAAATGGACCTGGAAGCCTCTTTCTTAATTCATTAAATAGGGAAAGTGACTTCGTGGAGATTACTATAAGTGGTAAGATATTTCTTTTAAAATGCTTACAGTGGTTCTGGACACAAAATAAACATCTAATATTTTAGTTACATATTATACTAATAAGTACATGAGACAACAACTTTCTAGAATTAAACATTGCTATATCTTTCAAAATCTGAATAGAACACAATCATTGGCCGTTTTGCTTACAAAACTAAAATCAATTTTTATTTCATGTCACTTGAGTGCTATAGTCTTGAATATTCTTTTGATTGAATTTATCTTCAGGCTCTTAGAAGAACTATTTCTTAGCCAATTCAGTCAATCAAGTATAGTCTCATTAATAGCTTCTGAACCAGTCTATGACAGGTATAGTTTTCTCAACTGATTTAAAATCTCAGAGAAATTCATTCTGTGTGGATCCTCCAGAAATATACACATCCTCTCTTTCAAGAGAAAAAAGACAGAATGACGATAACTTCATTAAAATTACTAAAGATTACTTATGCATATACTGTAAATAAAGTGTTATTGGCCACCATTCAGATAGTTAATCTTATTAATCTTCAATTGTCTGTAATTTAGACTCCCCCAAAAGCCATAATTTGAATTTTTCGAGCTTTCTTCAGACTGATTTTCTTGCTTATGTACTTTATGTGAATTAAAAAATAATGCTCTGTTCTTTTCTTTTAAAAATAAATTACTGAAAATCTTCCTTCCTAATTTCAACCCAAACTAAACTTTAACTCAGGAAGGTGGTAGTATGAAATTTAAACTGCATCTTTCAGAGTGGTAAAAGCCATTCATTGGAGAAGTCCTTATTACTTACCACACAGGAAGCAGATGCTGTGGTTCTTCTAAATTAAAAGAAAAACTTGGAAGCTTTTTACACACTTGACTATTAAGAAGTCAACTCTCTTAGAAAGCATTCTGTTTCTAGGCTAATTTGTAAGTTCCTCTGATAGAACGTTCAGAAATTTAAAAGAAACAAGTTTTCTCCATGTGAATATATTGCTTAGTTTATAGCTTCTTTGCTATTCTAAAATATATTGGTTTCATTAATTATTTTAACCTATTCTCAATCTCCTTTTTTCATTCTCTCATCCAACCATGCTTATATACTATTTTTAATGCTCAATTATATTATCTAGTTTTTAAAACAAAGCTCTTAGCTCATTCTTTTTCTATTTTCCCGTTTAGTGGATTAATATAATAGAATTTATGTATGGAACATTTTCTCAAGTCTGTGATGAAGTACTTCACATTGGTGAGATGCTTAAAGAGGCCTGATGTTTAATAATTAAATAATATTCCAGAGGAAACTGTGTCAGATGCCTCTTATGGGCACCTGTGTGACGTCTTTCCTTTTCTTTTACTTGCTGCTCGAATTTGACACTTAATAACCCAAAACATCTTAAGAAAGAAAAATAGGAGTATTTATTTGAGTGCAGTGGACAAGTAAAGACATAATAACTACCCATCTCTTCTAGTCTCATTTCCTTCGTCTCAGAACAAGACATTCTCAAGCCCAGGTGCTGATACTGAAGTGACAAATAGCAAACCTGAGAGAAATAATGGTTCCTTTAAGGGCCATGCTTGACTACTTTAGCCATGTCCATCAAGATTCAGACATTTTACTGTGCTCTCCTTCTCACAAACCGTTCACCCCTTCCCATGCCCTAACCAATGTCCTGACATTCCAAACAAGAATAGGATCTCCCAGGTCATATATCATAGTAGGAGCCCATTTCTTATTGTCTAACTTTTTTTTTCCCAAGACCCACTTAAAGGATTAGGGTATGATGGGGAGGTGATTAGGGTGACAGAGTTTAGTAAATCTTAACAAATAAAACATGCTGTGCCAGAGAGTACTCATCAGTAGAAAATTATCTCCAATGCATTTTCTATTCCAGACCAAAGCTATCCAATAGTCACACCTAAACATGGCATAATTCTCTCCATTTGTTAGGCGAAGTAATTATAATCAACATTAATGAGAAATCTCATGTATAAACTTATACATGTTTTATTTTCACATATCCCAAAGCAAGATGACCATGATATAATTTTGAAAAATCTCCTATGCAGAGAGAAAAAGTAGTATTTCCTTTAATGGTATGTTTCAGTAAAGGGCTGCAGAGTAATTCTCTTTTTCTGCAACTCCTTCCCTAATATTTTAGCAACATTTTGATGAATTGTTAGCAGAAGTGTATTTGGAGTGTAAATTTCTCAGCAAAGAAATTCTCCATTTTATATGGTGTTGTCACTTGTTTATTAAAGACAATTATGGTTTATTATGTGTGACAATGCACAAGTGCTAAGAATACAAAGATGATAGCTGCAGTCCCCTGCCTAGTGAATTTCATACCTTATTTGGGGGACACAAATGAGTAAATGATTGTAAACTATTGCAATTACAATGTAAAAGGATGGCGACTTACATAAGATGTTGAGAGCACAAATTTTCTCTAACCCTTGGTGGAAGGAGGTCAGGAAAGGCTTCCAGAGAAAGATGAAGAGTGAACTGAGTCTTAGTAAAGGGGCATGGTTTAGTGAAAAGTAGCAAAAAAGAGAAAGGACATTTGAACAGGAAAAATGATATATTTGAGGCCATAATGAAGGCAGAAATGGAGAAAGAAATAACCAAGTGGGGTCATACTCAAGATATCTTTACAAAATAGAATCAACAGGACTCTATGGACAATAGAGATGGCTCGTTTCATCAATTATTAGAACCTAATAATCCTCTGTTTTTCTTTTTTTTTTTTAACTAATCATGCTTATGTACTATCTGTAATGCTCAATATATTATCTAGTGTTTAAAACAATGCTCTTAGCTCAAATTTGTTTTTTTTTTAATTTCATGGATTAATGTAATGTTTATATATAAAAATATTTCTCAAGTCTGTGATGAAGTTATTCACACATATGAGTATGGAGAGGAATCTTAGAAGACTTCCAACCTTCTGTTTGGAAGAGTAGGGGAAGTATGGTATCATTTACTAATATAGGAAACATGTGTGGATGAAGAAATAGTACATCATGAATTCAATTTTGGACTTAAGTTTGAATTGCTGAGGTATATCCACTTTGTTTCAGAAGGTTGGATATGTGATTCAATAGTGGAAAAGGTTCATTTACCGCTTGATATTCTATTCTTCTCCATATTTTCAAGGGAAATTTGTGATGTCCGGAATGCATATGCCCTTTGCATGGCCTTTGAAGGAAATATACCTAGCATGACCTTTCAACCAAATCTTATTTCTGTGGCTGTGCTCAGAATTAAACTCATCCGTAAGAATTCAGTTTCAATTGATAGGTAAGCCTGCTTGGCAAAAAATTCTTGGGAGACTGAAGGGCTTAGCACATACTAAATGTTTACTGAATGAATGATTGGATAATTAAATAATCATTGTATAATATCAGTGTTATATTAAGATCCACATTTTAAAAAAAAGCTTCAAAGTAGTGTTTCTGATTAATCACATCTACTTCTCTGTTGGTCCTCTATTAACTTCCTCTAATCTTTCATGCTTGATCATGGTGCGAACAAAAATTTGCTGCTTGACAGTCTCTTTAACATCACTTTAATCACCTTTGAACATCAAGAGGCCGGACCCAAAGGGTTTCTCACTAGTCATTTGAGGCAAAATATGAGATAACTGTCTGAGATGAAAAGTGAGAACAAAATGGTCAACAGTAAGATGCTTAAATAACAAGTAAAAATATTTCATAGAAATTATTGTAGTGCAGCCTCAAAAAAAAACTTCAAAAATAATGGGTGCTTAGAAAACTTAGCATAATGCATAGCCAATGCATACCAACTAGGATGAAAAAGTGGTATCAATCACAGACCTTGCTACAGATGACCTAGGTTAAAGAACTTTCCAAACACTATCTTATCTTGCCCAGTATTGCTGCTTTTAAAAATAAAAAACACCATAAATATTATTTCTACTTCTTAACTATCAGGCCACTTTTCTATCTATCCTAACGTGAAGCAAAATTTTTCCAGAAATTTATTCTAATTGTCAGAGACAATTCTTGCTTACCAAATGACTTATAGAAGACTAAAGGGAAATTTTCAAAGCGTTTACCATTTCTTTCCCTGATGTTCAGCACTGTGTAAATAATATTAACATACATCATTATCCATGAAATCCCTAAAAACGTATTTCCAAAATTAGATACATTAAACTATATTATTTTATTCAAGTAACTTTTTACAGCACATTTGATAAACGAGACTGCCTTTATATGCGAATACCTCTATAAGTAAGGAAGAAAAAAGAATATTTGTTTACTCTAATTCATATACAGATCAGAAGGTGTTTTCTATTATAGTTTTATATTATATTTTATGTGTTTAACATTTATATTTCCATTTTAATCTTGAAAACTAAAAGTTTCGTGAATCTCAGAAAACGTGTCTCTGAGTAATAATGGCTTCTAGTAAAATGGGATAAAATTTCTAAACTGATTGAAGCATCCCATTAAAGTCCTTATGATATTTTATTGTATCCCCCAATGGTTTTCATATTGAATATATGTGGTTAAAAGTTTAGATATTAATCTTCAAGTCAATTTAAATGGTAAAATGCCTGTCAGATGGCTCTTTCTGGCTAAGATGGAAATCTACAGCAGAGTCAACCTGTGCTCTGTTCTAAGTAGTGGTAGGCATAGATATATCTGCATCAGAATCACTGGCCTTAAAAACAAGATTTGTTAATATGCCCTTAAATTTAAACATGCTCCCACAACAGAAAATCTATCAGGAGTCGAGTAAATAGATTTCTTAAAGAGCAATAAACCCAGGAGAAAATAGTGCTACAACATTTCAGATTGATTTTTATCCGAACTGCATCTCCCCATTAAACAATTTACTCTTGAGATTTAAATTAATAACATTTTTAAAGTTTTAATTTGTCATTCATTCATTTTTTTTTTCTGTTTGAGACACAGTCTTACTCCATCACCCGGGCTGGAATGCAGTGGCGCGATCTCATTTCACTGCAACCTCCACCTCCTGGTTCAAGCTATTCTAGTGTCTCAGTCTCCAGAGTAGCTGGGATTATAGGCATGTGTCACTACACCCGGCTAATTTTTTGTATTTTTAGTATAGATGGGGTTTCACTATGTTGGCCAGGTTGGTCTCAAACTCCTGGTCTTGAGTGATCCACCTACCTCAGTCTTCCAAAGCGCTGGGATTACAGGCGTGAGTTGCCACATTAATTGATAAATAATAATTGTGTATATATATATGAGGTACAATGTGATGTTCTGATTTATGGATGCATTGTAGAAAGAATCAATCAACTTAATTGAGATATCTGTCACCTCACCAATTTTTCATTGCTTTGTAATTAGAATATAAAATAATATTTTCTTTTGGCAATTTTAAAATATATAACATATTATAGATGCAGGGCAGGCGAGCCCCAAAGTGAAACTTAGCCTGCAAGTGTTCTTGACTTTGCTCAGGCAAGAATTCAAGGGCAAGCCAGAGGTACATAAAAATAGCCTTATTGAAGAGGCAGCTTTACAGCTCTGGAGATGTTAAGCTCTGTGACTGCTCCTGCCGAGCAGGGCTAGTCCATAGGCAGAGAGTAGCATCTCAGGGCAGTTTTGTAGTCAGATTTATACCCACCTTTAATTGCATGCAGATTAAGGAGCAGTTTATGCAGAAATTTCTAGGGGAGGGGTAGTCATCGTTGAGTCACATGGAAAGGGGCAGTAACTCCTGGGTGTTGTCATGGCAAGGGTTAATTTACATGGCACACTGGTGGGCATGTCTGATTGAAAGCTGCTTTTGCCCTGGCCCTGTTTTAGCTAGTCCTTAATCTGGTCCAGTGTCTGAACTCTGCCTCTGGAGTCAAAGTCCTGCCTCCTTCCTCATTTCCTGCCTCCTCAAAGATTAGATACTCCTCGTTAATCTTAAGCGGACTGCAGAAGGGCGAGGTTCATTTTCTGTAACTGCTTCTTGCTGAGTTTATGGGAGTAGGCCCTGCCTAACACTAGAGGAGTAAAAATCTCCAGATACCTGCTGTAAGGGGCCCCGAAGCAGGACACTTTCATTCTCCAGGTCAGTAGATGGGATTGGCTGGAAGTCTTGTGCCAGCACTGTTTTTACTTGGAATCATGGTAATCTAAAACAGGGGTCCCCAAAACAGGGATTCTCAATCCCCAGGATTTGCTTCCAAGTTTATCCTTTGCTTCCAAGTTACTACTCAATTCCAAATTACTAGACTGTTACTAATCTGTGGCCTGTTAGGCCTGCACAGAAGGATGTGAGTGGTGGGCAAGCCAGTGAGCATTATTGTCTGATCTACACTTCCTGTTACATTAACAGCAGCATTAAATCTCATAAGAGTGAAAACCCTATTGTGAACTGCATGTGCAAGGGATCTAGGTTGCATGCTCCTTATAAGAATCTAATGCCTGATGATCTGAGGTCAGAATAGTTTCATCCTGAAACCATTCCCCCTATCCATACCCCCCACCCCAGGCTGTGGAAAAATTGTCTTCCATGAAACTAGTCCCTGGTGTCAAAAAGGTTGGGGCCCACTGATGTTGAAGACACAAACTTTACTAGGAAGTTAAATAAGCAAGGGCCAAAATTAGTAACAAGTTAGCAATCAAGTTCCTAGGAGAGGTAAAAACCAGGTAAGACTTGGGAAGGCACTTTTGATAGTTGGCCAGATATAGCTGGGGTCAGTGCCCTGGTCATATCTATGTAACCAGGTAGCTTTCTCATAGACCTTTTGAATGTTAATCTCAACTTGTCCACAGTTGTTAATATATGTGCAGCAGGTTTTATTATTAACTGTGCAGAATCCACTGTGTTCAGCAGGTAAATAATCCAACACTAGTCTATTATCAAAAACTACATTTGCCAAAGGGTCTAAGGACCCTTGAATTCCCTTTAATGCCTGACCTGTGTTGGTGGCTAAGGTTTCTAGGGTTTGAGTCAAGCTCCTTAGGATCGACTTATGGTAGACAAAGCCTCCCCAGGGTGCTGCTAGTCCTATCACTGCCTTGATTCCTGCCAGAATCAACCCTATTGCTGGCTGGCTTCTGGTAGTCTTGGGTCTTATGAAATAATACACAGTGACCGCTGGGGGAAAAACACTGGCCAATGTACATTCACCTCTGTTCCAAGTTTTTGATGTACAAGGGAAAGCTACTCCTAAGACAACAGGTGACTCCCTAGGGAGTTCCTAAAGGTGACAGTGTTTTACTTCTTCCCATTCATGACCAGAAACAAAAATGAGCCTGCAGGGGGCACAAACTGAAGCCCTACAGGGTGTGATGTTTATCCTTTGCTTCCAAGTTGGGTCTATAGAGATATTTTTTCCATGTTCCAATGGGGGCAGCAGGACAATCTTTATTTTTCAGAAGGGGGGTACTCCTACCTTTCCAGACTAGGCAGTGATTTTTCCCTTGTATGTCGTGATCTGGAAGAATGCATCATATATGGTCTCCTAACTTAGAAGTGGAATACCATTTACCTTACTGCAGCCTTGGGAACTTGCCAACTGTAGTTGAATCAAAGAATCACAAGGAAGCCTCTGCTGTTGCGTCATTAACACAACAGTGGGTGCAAATGATAGACTCATTTGTGCACTGGAGATATAGATACACAATTTTTCGGTCCAAGTAATGGTGGCAGGAGGATTCTGGTACAATCCATGAATTGAGGAGAGTTCTATTTACCAAGCAGGGATTTAAATATTTCAGCATCACTGTGGTTAGTTAGGTCTGAGGTAAAAACCAGGTGAGACGTGGAAGTGAGACTTGTAGTGAGTGATTTTCCAGATAAGCCATAAGATAGACCTCTCTATCCTGGGAATGTTGATGACAAATCCAGCAACTGTGAAGATGATTTCCTGATGCAATAATTGTTGAAATATTTACTATAGAGTTATGTTCCCACACATACTGGATCATAGTAACTAGGAGAGCAAACAGGATAAACAGTGACACTGTGATTCAGCTGGGCCTTAACATGGCCTCTATACCCAACAAAGACAAAAGAGATGTTTCCCAAGAGATTGGTTAAAGTGATACAAAAGAAGTATTCGAATCAGGAATAAGAGAAAAATTAAAGCTCTCATTCTCACCCACAGCATCATGTTACCACTTCTGGCTGAGATGTTGATTCTTCAAATAGCAGAGGTCCCCCAAAAGTTCACAGATATAGGTGTTGGTGTCCCCATTTTATACCTGTAACTCATAAGACATAAGTTAATCCTGGACAGATGTACTCAGCTAGGTATTCCCTGAAGCTTAACAGCAGTGAGGGTACTCAGTGACACCTGATAAGGGCCCTTCCATTTTGGTTGTAGTTGATCTTCAGGGGATTCTTCTTTCTAAGCTTTAGCAAAAGTAAGTCTCCTGGTTAAACAGGGGAGCTATTTTTCCTTTCTGAAGAAGGGTAATATTTTATTTTTATAGTGGAGAGCCTTTTGAACCTGACCTAAATTCCAAAAGGGAGAATGGAAGTTTGTGTAGCTAATTACTATAAGCTAAGACCACAGCAGCTAAACTTGTCCATAGACAAGTCATTTTTATAAACTCATTTCCTGGCTCCTAGTCTCTGGCTCCCACACTGCTTAAAACGGGTTCAAGGGCCAATAAGTGCCCACCCACTTCCACTCTGATCCAGGCCAGAACATCCAACTGGCTACAAGTCCCCTGACTCCAAATGCCTCAGTCATGGGGGTCCCACTGAGGGACATGATGGACCCAGGGCAGGCAGCACATGACTTTGTCATCAGCAAAGGACAAAATGAAATTTGGCCATTAATGCTGCCTCTAGCGGACCATCACAAAAAGGGATAATACAAAACAAAAATCAAGATCCATGGGCCAAAGGGAATGGAATTGAGCAGGTACCTACTAGCCCTAAAACCTTTGTAAGCAACTTAAGAGTTAAAAACCAAAAGCCAAAATGAGATTATACATTGAGGAAAACCAACAGCATAGAATTAGCTATATTTGGAGAAAACACTCCTCCCACAGATATCTAGGACAAAACATTTTACCGTCAGACCACAACAGCAGTCATAAACAGAGGAGAAAAATTAAGAGGAGCTCACAAAAAAGCTGAAGGAGAGAGTTACATGAATCTGCGTAGCTTTCAAAAGAAATACATTGCAGAATTGAAAATAAAAATTTCTAGTAATTTAGCAAATTAATACCTTTAGAAAATTTGGTTTTAATATATAGGCCATTTTTGGAAAGGTTTTTACAAATAATTTTCTTTAATCGTAGCAAGTTTTTAATTATACACAAAGTTCCCTTTATAAATTCCCCTTTATGAATCTTACCAAAAATTACACAGACTATCTACAACATGCTTGAACTTTCTGACTTGTCCTATATTACCTCTATCTTAAATAGCCAGTCATTTTGCACTAGGATAAAAATTGACTAAACAAGATCCCTCTTCATATAAAATTACTCTTTTATTATATACTTTCTTGCAAAAGAAAATACTTTTTTTTTTTTTGATAGAGTCTCACTGCACCACCCAGACAGGAGTGCAGTTGTGCAATCTTGGCTCAGTGAAACCTCTGCCTCTTGGGTTCAAATGATTATCCTGCCTCAGCCCCCCAAGTAGCTGGAATTACAAATGTGTGCCACCATGTCTGGCTAATTTTTGTACTTTTAGTAGAAACAGAGTTTCACTATGTTGGCCAGGCTGGTCTCCAACTCCTGACCTTAAGTGATCTGCCTACCTCAGCCTACCAAAGTGCTGAGATTGCAGTTGTGATCCACTGGACCAAACCAGAAAGTACATTTTCTATCCATAACATTCTTTACATCTCTCTTTTTTACTCACTGGTTCCCTCATATTTTGAACCTCCCTTTTAATAACTTCCAAATTAGACAAAAATTTTTTTTTTCAAATAAAGGATATATTTCTTTGGCACATTTTATATAAACCTAGACAGGAAGAAATCCTGAACTGCCAAGCAGACATTGACATCCTATAGATGAGGATTATTCTATCATTTTAAGACTTTAAACCACACAATAAGCTCATTATTTAAACATCGATTCCATTCTTCCACTTTTAACAATTTTATCTAGACCACTTTTAAGAAACAAGATACCATGCAAAACTCATCACTATTTAAAGCCATTTTAACCATTTTAAAGCCTATGAACATCAGAGATTTACTTAGATAAAAATTCTAATGTTAAATTTTAGAAGGCATAATATTCTCTTCAAACTAATAAGCTTTGACTAGTCTTATTTAATTTATGAGTGCTCTTTTATTTATAAGCCAATTTCAAAGCGTGCTAGACACAACAAATATCACAGTGCCTGTAGACAGAGTTAAAGAAGCACACTAGATAAAATGACCTATACAAGACAACTGGATTCAAATTATTTACAAAATTGGGACCCATCTGCCTGACTAAATTTTGTTTGCCTCAATAGGTGTGGAAAACAGAAAGAAACAGGGAAGGGGATTCCATAGCATCAAATAAAGAAGGGAAGGAGTGAACTGCATTACTCAAGGGAATATCCTGGAGTCCCTAAGCCACCAGAGAACTCACCCAGTAGTGGAGACACTAAAGAAAAATGTTCAGGCAACTGTTTATATGCCACTGTGGGAAACTCTCCACTGGGCCTAGGGTTCAAGACTCCCAGTAAACTTACCTGAGCAAGACAGCTTGCAGCTTACTGGGGACAGTGAGAGAGTTTGCTCTAGAGTTGATGGAGAACTTTTTTTCTTTTTTTCTCTCACCAGGGATAGTAAAAATATTCTTATTGTCAATGGACCCCTTGCTTGTAGCAGGCACATTGATTCTGGCTCTGGGACCCCCAAGTTGATAGCTCTTGTCTGGGCATTGTAGACACTGACTTCACTACCTTTACTCAAGATGGGTAACTCTGAGGGAAAAGGGGCTACCCCATAGGCAGAGAGTAGCAGCTCAGGGCAGTTTTGCAGTCATATTTATACCCACTTTCAATTGCATAAAGATTAAGGGGCATATTATGCAGACATTTCTATGAAAGGAGTAGTAATCACTGGGACATTATCATGGTAAGGGACAGTAACTCCTGAGTGTTGTCATGGCAATGGTAAATTGACATGGTCTGCTAGTGGAAGTGTCTGATTGAACGTTGCTTTCACTGAGGACCTGTTTTAGCTAGGCCTCAATCTGAGCGCCACCTCCAGAGTTGAGTTCTGCCTCCCACCTCATTGTTATTGACTGTGATCACCATGAGTGCAATAGATTACTAAAAGTTATTCCTCCAGTTTAACTGAAACTTTGTACCCTTCTATCAACATCACCTCTTTTCCCATCTCTCCCTCTCCTCTCTACCCTCTGATAACCACCTTCGTATTCTCTGTTTCTATGAGATTGACTTATTTAGATTCCACATATAATCATGCAGTATTTGTCTTTCTGTGCCTGGCTTATTTCAATTAACAGAATATTCTTCATTTCCACTGATGTTGCAAATGACAGAATTTTCTTGTTTTTTTTTTAAGGCTGTGTAGTATCCTATTTTGTGTATGTCTGTGTATGTATATTATATATAATATATAACATATAGTTTATATATACACACTATATGTGTGTATATATATACACACACGCACACACCACATTTTTAAATACATATATTTGTTGATGGACACTTAGTATCTTGCCTACTGTGAATAATGCTGAAATGAACATGGGAGTTCAAATATCTCTCCAACATCCTGATTTCAATTCCTTTGGATATAACAGAAGTGAAATTGCTGAAAACTAGCTGAAAATTGCTGAATATGGTAATTCTAGTTTTTTGAGGAGCCTTCATGCTATTTTCCAAAGTGCCAGTACTAATTTATGTTTTCACCAACAGTGTACAAGATTCCTTTTCTCCTCATTCTCATCAACACTTATCATTCATCTTTTTGATAATACTCATTCAAACAGGTGTGAGGTGTTATCTTATTGTAGTTTAATTTACATTTCCTACATGATTAGAAATGTCAAGCATCTTTTCACATGTCTATTGGCCATTCGTATATTTGCTTTTGAGAAATGTCTGTTCACATGCTTTGCCCATTTTAAAATAAGGTTGTTTTCTGTTATTGAGATGTTCGAGTTCCTCAAATCTCTTTGCTTTTAGTCCTTTATCAGAAGTATGATTTGTCAATGTTACCTACCATTCCATAGGTTGTCTCTTCATTTTTATTGTTCCATTTGCTGTGCAGAAGCTTTTTAGTTTCACACAATCCCATTAGTCTATTTTTTTATTTTGTTCCCTGTACTTTTGGAGTCCTATCCGAGAAATAACTCCTTTGACCAGTGGAGTTCTTCCTCTGTGTTTTATTTCAGTAGCTTTATAATTTCAGGTCTTATCTTAAGTCTTCTATAATTTTGAGTTGATTTTATGTATACACTGTGAAATAAGAGCCCAGTTTCATTGTCTGCATGTGAATATCCAGTTTTCCTGACACCACTTATTAAAGAGATAGTTCTTTTCCTATTGTGTGTTTTTGGAACCTTTGTCAAAAATCAATTAACTAAATACATGGGCTTATTTTTGGTCTTTCTATCTTGTTTCATTTCTTGATATATCTGGTTTATGCCAATACCATGCTGTATTAATTACAATAGCTTAACAGTATATTTTGAAAGCAGGGAGACTAATGTCTCTAGCTTTGTTCTTTTATCTCAAGATTGCTTTGGCTATTTGGAAATTTTTCTGGTTCTATACAAATTTTAGGATTCTTTTTTCTATTTTGTAGAAAATTACTTGAAACTTTGATAGAAATTGCATTGAATATTTAAATTAAAATTTAACATAAATATATCAGTTTAGATCTAGATGAGATTTTTGATATCATCTAATTCAACTTTCTTCATTTCTTTTTCTTTTTTTTTTTTTTTTTTTGGAAACAGAAGAACCAAGCAGATTAAATGGCCATGACAAGGTTTCATAGCAAATGAGTGTCCAAGTGAGAACCAGAATCCAAGACTTAAGAACTCTTATCTCTTCCTTGTCCCAGTGTACTACACAATAACTAACTTCTGATTGTAATGGTTCAAAATTTTATTACTTTGAATAAATGTTACTTTCAAAATTTATTTAATACAGTGCAGATAAGCTATTTTTATAGCCATAATTTTAAACTGCTATGACTATTATTATTCATGTGTATGATATTTTAGGATAGTTTTGACTCTTGATTTTTCCCTTTTAATTCTTTGCTAATTCATTGAATATGGCCTTTATATTTTTATTTTTAAAATTAATCTATGCATAATAGGGATAAAAATGGGAAACACGCCATTGACATTTTATTTGCTTTTAATGCAATTAAAGAAATTTGGAAAATACAGAAAATATAATAACTATAATAAAAAAGGCTAAAATCCCTATCATTACAATAAACATATATGGGTGTATGTGTATACTTTTATACTGCTACTTACTATTTGAAACATATTCTATCATATAGAGCCCATTACTACCTCCATGAGAACATCAAGGCTACTGTTTGATTTTATTTGTTAAAATATTTTTTTCTTACCTAAATTTGATTTCATACCATATCTTTTATAGACCTCAATCACAAATGTCTAATTTGAATATTACTGTCATTGAGATTGAAAAGTTGACACACCATGATCAACACAAACATGCTCTGCTTTTAGGTTTACCCACTGATGTCTCAGTAGACTGAAAGCTTTCTCTTTGACTCTAATTAAGCCTTATTTGCTGAAACATAATATATACAATTAGATGGGACTCAGAATTGTGACAAACAGCCATACCTTTATGTGACATGAATGCTGTTTTTAAAAAAAGCAACTACGGTTATCAAATAGTGGTTCTCAAACTTCAACATGCATCAGGTACACCTGGAAGATTAAATTTACATTTCTAATAAGTTCTTAGGTGATATTGTTGTTTGAGAACCACTGCCTTACAGAATTATCCCCCAGTGATCTACTTTTGGGCTTACTATTGCCACCTAAATATAGACCTTAGGGAGGACATAGACTTAGACCATGGGTAGACAGACATATACACACACTGTATTCATTAATATGATATGTGCTTAACTGCAAAGTGTCTTCAGATTTGAAATGGGTCCAGTATCTTCTTAATTGAATATATAAATTCATGAAACTGGACATGTAAAACAATTAAAAGATGTTTATATTTTAATGGTGAGATTTCATTATTAGGACCTCTTTGCACTCTTCTTTCTGTGCTTCTTATCCGTTGATTAACAAATGCTGATAAATTATCCTTGTATGCACTATATGGGGTGAATGATGATTTTATCCCTTCAGGGGAATAATTTGTACATCTAAGTGGTCATCAGAATCATTTGAGGATATTAAATGACAAATTGCTGGGCCCCACCTCCAGAGTTTCTGATTTGGTAGGTCTGGAATGGAGTCTTAGGAGCTACATTTCTAGCAACTCTCCAGGTGCTGCTGCTGCTACTGCTCTGGAAAGTACACTTTGAGGACCATTGCACTAGAACTTAGACTGACAAGGACTTCTTAGTGAGAAAACACAGACACACAACACTGCCTCACATGCTGAAGAGTTTGTGAAACCTGATGTTTGTGGGTTTTTTTTTTTTTAATTCCTACGTATTTTATTTTACTTTTTCATAGGCTTTTGGGGAACAGGTGGTATTTGGTTACATGAATAAGTTCTTCAGTTGTGATTTGTGAGATTTGGGTGCACTTATCACCTGAGCAGTATACATTGAATCCAGTTTGTAGTCTTTTATCCCTCACCCCACTCCCACCTTTTCAACTGGGTCCCCAAAATGCACTGTATCATTCTTATGCCATTGCATCCTCATAGCTTAGCTGTCATTTATGAGTGAGAACATACAATGTTTGGCTTTCCAATCCTGAGTTACTTCATTTAGAATAATAGTCTCCGGTTCCATCCAGGTTGCCATGAATGTCATTAATTCGTTCCTTTTTATGTCTGAGTAGTATTCCACTATGCCCAGCCTATACCACAATTTCTTCATCAACTCATTGACTGATGGGCATTTGGGGTGATTCCATGTTTTTGCAATTGTGAATTGCACTGCTATAAACATTTCTGTGGAATTATCCTTTAAGTATAACAATTTCTTTTCCTCTGGACAGACACCCAGTGGTGCAATTAAAGGATCAAATGGTAGTCCTACTTTTAGTTCTTTAAAAAATCTCCACACAGTTTTCCAAAGTGGTTATAAAGCTTACATTCCCACCAGCAGTGTAGAAGTGTTCCCTTTTCACTGCAGCCATGACAACATCTATTATTTTTTACTTTTTTGATTATGGCCATTCTTGCAGGAGTAAGGGGGTATCACATTGTGGTTTTGATTTGCATTTTCCTGATCATTAGTGATGTTGAGCATGTTTTCACATTTTCGCTGGCCGTTTATATATCTTCTTTTGAGAGTTATTTGTTCATGTCCTTAGCCCACTTTTTGATGAGATTTATTTTTCTTGCTAATTTGTTTGAGTTTGTCGTAGATTCTGGATGTTATTTCTTTGTCAGATGTACAGATTGTGAAGATTTTCTCCCACTCTGTAGGTTGTCTGCTTACTCTGCTGACTGTTCCTTTTGCTCTGCAGAATTTCTTCGGTTTAATTAAGTCCCATCAATTTATCTTAGTTTTTGTTGCATTTGCTTTTGGATTCTTGGTCATGAATTATTTTCCTAAGCCAATGTCTAGAAGAGTTTTTCTAATATTATCTTCTAGTTTCAGGTCTTAGATTTAAGTCATTGATGCATCTTGAGTTGATTTCTGTAGAAGGTAAGAAACGAGGATCCAGTTTCATTCTCCTACATGTGGCTTGCCAATTATCCCAGCACCATTTGTTGAATAGGGTGTCCTTTCCCCACTTTATGTTTTTCTTTGCTTTGTCAAAAGCAAAACTGTAAGTATATGGCTTTAGTTTGGGGTTCTCTGTTCTTTTCAATTGGTCTTTGTGCCTATTTTTATACCAGTACAACACTGTTTTGGTGACTATGGCCTTATAATATAGCTTGAAATCATGTAATGTGATGCCTCCAGATTTATTTATTATTATTATTTTTTTTTTTTTTGCTTAGTCTTGCTTTGGCTATGTGGCTCTGTTATGGTTCCACATGAATTTTAGGATTTTTTTCTAGTTCTGTGAAAACTAACTATGGTATTTTTATGGGAATTGAATTGAATTTGTGGATTGCTTTTGGCAGTGTTGTCATTTTCACATGTTGATTCGACCCTGGTCATTTTCACAATACTCATTCTATCCATCCATGACCATGTGTTTCCATTTGTTTGTGTCCTCTATGATTGCTTTCAGCAGTGTTTTGTAGTTTTCCTTGTAGAGGTCTTTCACTTCTTTGGTTAGGTGTATTTCTAAGAATATTAACTTTCTTTGCAGCTGTTGTAAAAGAGGTTAAGTTCTTGATTTCATTCTCAGCTTGATCACTGTTGGTATACAGCAGAGCTACTGATTTGTGTACATTAATTTTGTTTCCTCAAACTTTGCTGAATTCATTTATCAGTTCTAGGGGCTTTTGGGAGAAGTCTTTAGGGTTTTCTGGGTGTACAATTTTATCATCAGCAAACAGCGACAGTTTGACTTCCTCTTTACCAATTTGAATGTCCTTTATTTCTTTATCTTGTTTGATTGATCTGGCTAGAATTTCCAGTACTATGTCGAAAAGAAGAGTGGGCATCCTTGTCCTATTCCAATTCTCAGAGGGAATGCTTTCAACATTTTCCCATTTAGTGTTGCATTGGCTGTGGGTTCGTGGTAGATGGCTTTTGTTACATTTAGGATTGTATGCCAATTTTGCTGAGGGTTTTAATCAGAAAGTGATGCTGCTTTTTGTCAAATGCTTTTTCTGTGTCCATTCAGATGATCATGTGATTTTTGCTTTTAATTCGGTTTATTTGGTATATCATATTTATTGACTTGCATATGTTAAACCATCCCTGCATCCCTAGTATGAAACACAGGTGATCATGGTGGATTATCTTTTTGATATGCTGTTGGATTTGGTTAGCTAGCATTTTAGTAAGGATTTTTTGCATCTATGTTCATCAGGAATATTCATCTGTAGTATTCTTTTTTGTTATGTCCCTTTCTTGTTTGTATTGGGGTGATGCTGGCTTCATACAATGATTTAGGGTGGCTTTCCTCTTTATCTTGTGGAATTATGTCAACAGAATCAGTACCAATTCTCCTTTAAATGCCTGATAGAATTCTGCTGTGAATCTTTCTGGTCCTGTAATTTTTTTTTCATTGGTAATTTTTTTATTACCATTTCAATCTCGCTGATGCTTGTTATTGATCTGTTGGAGGTTTCTAATTCTTCCTGATTTAAGCTAGGAGGGTTGCATATTTCCAGGAATTTATTCATCTCATCTAGGTTTTCTAGCTTATGTGTTTAAAGGTGTTCATAGTAGTCTTGAATAATCTTTCATATTTTTGTGGTGTCAGTTGTAATATCTCCCATTTTGTATCTAATTAAGCTTATTTGGATCTTCTCTCTTCTTTCCTTGGTTAATTTTATTTATCTTTTCAAAGAACCATCTTTTTGTTTCATTTATCTTTTATATGTTTTTTGTTTGTTTCAATTTCGCTTAGTTCTGTTCTGATGTTGGTTATTTATTTTCTTCTGCTGGGTTTGGGTTTGGGTTTGGTTTGTTCTTGTTTCTATAGTTCCTTGAAGTGTGACCTTAGATTGTCTATTTGTGCTCTTTCAGACTTTCTGATGTAGGCATTTAAGGCTATGAGCTTTCCTCTTAGCACCGCCTTCGCTGTTTCACAGAGTTTTTAATAGCTGGTTTCACTATTATCATTGAGTTCAAAGAATTTTTAAATGTCCAACTTGATTTTATTGTTGACCCAATGATCATTCAGAAGCATGTTATTTAATTTCCATGTATTTTCATGGTTTTGAAGGTTCCTTTTAGAAATGAATTCCAATTTTATTCCACTGTGGTCTGAAAGAGTACTTGTTATCATTTCAGTTTCCTGAAATTTTTAAAGACTTGTTTTGTGGCTTATCAAAAAAGCGATTCCAGATGATTTCCAGGATCTTTTAAGTTTTAAAATGCTTTCATTTTGCATTATAAAATTTATAAGGTCCTGTTGCTCTTACATCAAATTATTATCTTGTATTAAAATTTAATGGACTTATTTAATGAGTCTTTATAAGATTATCTAAGTAAAAATTTTTCCAGTGAAGACCTGTATGTGTATAGTATGCCCCAAATAATATTACACTTATAAATTTTACAAAAGTCAAATTTTATGATAATGACCTACATTGTCTAAAATATAATAAATCTCTGTTGAGGAACAGGACTAATTTCCTCATTTGATCTAATAATAAAGCAGTTTCTGTGATATAATTAACCAAATTATGTATTTGGAAAGTTTACTTTTTCCTACTTTTACAATGAAAATTCTAAACCACACAATATGTAGGCTTTAGGGCACTCTTGATTGGTTTTTGATATATTTCTCTTACATTGTAGAGGTAGTTATAAAGTTTAATGTAAATATAAGACAGAAAATTTCTTTATGAGTGAATTAATATAGTAATTTGACAAATATCTGTTAAAATATGTTAAATCTATTTACAGACATGTGGATCAGAAAGATTATAAAATTATTTCACCGTTGATCACTATTAAACAATCATCTTAGGAAGAAATTTGGTATAAAACAGATTATGTAAAAGCCTTTATTGACATTATTCAATAATGACTGCAGAGCTAGAATTGTTAACACGCTAAACTATATAGACCTAGGTTCATTGTAGACCTCTCACTATTGATACATATATAAATTCTGGAACTGAGCCTATACATGCATCTCTCCCATGCTCCAGTCTCTGCCTCTGTTATCATGCAGTGTTCTCTCTGTGTGTCTTCATATTACATTCCCTCTATGTTTGTCCGTCTCTGTATCTCTTTTCCTCTTTTGATCAGAACACTAGTCATATTGGATTAGGGCCCAGCCTAATGATCTCATCTTAGCTTAATTATAACTACGAATACTCTATTTCCACACAAGGTCACATTCATAAGGTACTGGACGTCTGGACTTCCACATATATTTTGGGAGACAGAAGTCAGCTTCTAACAGATAGTATAAAGAGAAAGCAGAATAACTAGAAAGATGTTATGTGAATGCTGATGAGGCTGATATAGAACATGGCATGTGGACAACTAACTTGAAACCCAAATTTTATAATTAGACATCTTTGTGGGAATAGGCAGTTATCCTGTATTTATCACAACTTAGTTTTATAAATAGCAGAACTATTAAGTCAACGTTATGTTAATCTAGTTGGGCTTTAAGAGCACAACTGAACACATATATTTTCACACAATTGTAAGTGTGTTTTAGAGTTTTTTGGTGTTTCCATTCATGTTTCTTAGAGGCTTGTGTCAATACATGTGTTAGATTCTCAGAAAGAAATATAACTATTTGTCCTTTCCAATACCACTGGAGAGAATCTCTGTAACCTTGATTTTATCCTTACATTTAGCCAGAGCACATAGCTGTGTCCCTAAATCACATTTATTGGGCTCAAAGTGACTTTCTTCTTATTGAACTGTGTTTTGTATAGCATCTCTGGTGCATGTTGAGAACAATAGGTAGAGTTCTATAAAAACCATTACATGTTAAGGTAAAAATATTGCTGAGGCTGGTATTTACATTATACAGCCTTTTGTTCTGATAACCCAGGAAACAAATTTATTTCAGTTATCATTGCCAGTGGTTACTCTGCTTCTCTTAAACAAAGTAAG
The DNA here is from genome assembly GCF_003255815.1 of Theropithecus gelada. Lineage (NCBI taxonomy): Eukaryota > Metazoa > Chordata > Mammalia > Primates > Cercopithecidae > Theropithecus > Theropithecus gelada. Next base: position 147,863,750 of record NC_037671.1, on the reverse strand, counting down.
TATTTATATCTTAAGAACATCGTAAATTGTTAACATTTGTGCTTTTTGTTTTCGCCTGAATATCAGAAAGATGAGAGGTAAATTTGCAACCCAAGTCAAAGAAACTATGCAGTAACTGTCACATGTATTTTGTGTTCTAATACTCTACCTTACACTGACCTGTGATCACTAACTGTCTTGGCCTTTCCAGACTCCCAACTCCATCTTACAAGTTCAGCAATTTGCCTAGGCTGAGTTGCTAGGCAACTCACTGCTGCACTAAAGGCCTTGTAACTTTCTCCAAGCACTAAACAGAAGCAATCACAGGGTACATCTGATTTGTTTCCCATCACTAAAGTATCACTGTTCTTTGTTGTCTGATGTTAAATATCTTTAAAATCATTGTTTTATATATTTTGTCTGTTTTCCTTAGTTTCCAGTATGAGGACTAATTAGACCTCTGTTATGTTATCTTTGCTAAAAGAAAAAGTCACTAGGATAGATTTGAAATTAAATGAATGCAGTATTAATATTTATCCCATTACAGTAGAGCATACATATTATGTTTGCCTTTCCCAAAAGTCAAGTGAACAAGAATTTAAAAACAAAGGGGAAGTGATCAATATGGTCGAATGTGTTCATCAGTCTTGGAAAGTAACAGAAAATTGGTGACCAGAAAGACTAATACATAGAATGGTGGAGCTAGAAACTAGATTATAGTCAATTAATGATGAATTGGGAGTGAGAAGTAGAAAAAACAAGTAAAGATTATATTCCTTAAAAAGCTGAGTTGAACAGTAATGGACAGGTACTAGATGGCATTTGCAAGAAAACAGAATCAGAGAAAATTGTTGACTATTCAAATATTTGTTGATGCAAAAAAGACAGAAAATTAAAACTGACTATGAATAGAGCAGAGGCTAACAAAATGGCCCACAGACTGGCCACTAATTTTTATAAAGTTTTATTGGAACACAGTCACTCATATTTATTTACATTATTATCTATAGCTACTTCTATATCCACACAAATAAAGAATTGTGAGAGACCATATGGCCTAAAACCTGAAAATATATACTATCTAACTGTTACAGAAAAAGTTTGTCAATCTTGCACTGAAGAACTTAGCCATAAGTTACACATTCTATAGAATTTTGACAAAAAAGGATAGGTGGAGTCTATATTGTTTGATTTTTATTTTCAAATATATAATATTATATCATATTCAATAAAGTCAATTTAATAAGAATCATATGACTCAGCCTTTAATAATTTTTAAAATTTTTTTCTAGGCAAAGAAGTCAAGCCTAAACCTCCACGTATGTTATATGCATGCTCAAAAAACAAATACATACATATGTAGACACATACATAAAACAGATCTTAAATGCATGCTGTTATTTATCTTGATTTCATGTTGAATATTTTGCTTATAGTCAAAGGCTTGTTTTGTGCAGACAATGTACTCATTCTCTTCCGTGTATTTCTGAGAAAATGCTATGCTGAAATTTTCCTTCATCCTTTATTCACTAGAAGTATCTTTCCTCACCTTGTCCTTAAACATCTCAGCTCACATTTCCATTATTTTCTCAAAAAATTTTTTTTTTTTTTTTTTTTTTTTTTTTTTTTTTTTTTTTTTTTTGAGACAGACTCTCACTCTGTTGCCCAGGCAGTGGGCAGTGGTGCGCTCTCCGCTTACTGCAACCTCTGCCTCCCAGGCTCAAGTGATTCTTGTGCCTCAGCCTCCCCAGTAGCTGGGATTACAGGCACCCACCAACAAACCTGGCTGGCCTCCCAAAGTACTAAGATTATAGGCATGAGTCACCATGCCTGGCCCTCGAAATTTTTCTTATTGGGATCAATAGTGAGGAATTTGTTGTTATGTACTAGTTTGCCACAATCATAAGAAAGCAGTTAATATGACATTAACTTTTCAAAGTTAATATGAGATTGAAACCAATGAATAACATAGAAAATAATTATATAAAAATAAATATACATGAATACAGGAAATGAATATCTTTCTATAATCATTTTTACTAATGTTCATCTATATTTTTAGAACTACAAGGAAAAAAAGAAGAGAAGCCAGGTATGTATATTTTATTTATAGACATATATGCTTTCTATGTTTATAATAAATAGCACAATATCTCTTTGCAAATATCATGTCCTAGCACAAATATTATATCAAATTTTATCCTTGATCAACTTAAAAAAACTAATAAAATATATATTTCTCTATGCTACCCACTTCTAGAAAAATCTCTATTTGCGTAGGTGAAATCTCTGAGAAATTTACATGGTTCAGAAGAAGTAACTGACTAATTGAATTGACTCCCACAAAACCAAAATTTTCTCTGATTATTGTAGGACACAGACATTCAATCAGCAAAACATCTGTTCTCATCCTTCTCTCTTTTGAGGCTTTTCAGTCAGATACACATTTCTAAAGGCTACAGTAGGCAGTAGAAACTTTTTCAAAAGAACACTCAACTGTCTGGCTCTGAACACAGTTAAAATTTTGTTTAATGTTTCATAATTGTATTATTGTTGTAGGGCTACTGTAGTAAAATTCCACAAACTGGGTGGCTTAAAACAACAGAAATTTATTCTCTCATAGTTCTGGAGGGTAGCAGTCCAAAATAAAGGTGTCACAAGGGACCTGCTTTCCATGAAATCTGTAGAGAAGAATTCTTCCTTGCATCTTCTGGTGTTTTCCAGCAACCCTTGATGTTCCTTGGCTTGTAGAAGCATCACTTTTAATCTCTGCCTTCATCATTACTTGGAAACCTTCTCCCTTTGTGTCTCTATCTCTGCAAACTCTTCTCCTCTAATAAGTACACCAGCCATATTGGATTAAGTATCTACCCTACTGCCCTATGACAACATCTTAACTAATTACATCTGCAATAACCCTATTTAAAAACGAGGTCATATTTTAAGGTACTGGAGGTTAGGATGTAAGCATACCTTTTGGAAAGACACAATTAAATCCCTAACAGTCCATTCTCTGGCTGGCCCAAAATTTATGTCCTCCACAGGTGCAAAATACGTTCACACCATCCCAACATTTCTAAAAGTCGTAACCATTCTAGCATGGTTCTAAGTCCAAAATTTTTTCTAAATATCAATCAATAGTTCCAAATCTCACTATCTAAAGCATCTAAATCAGTATATATGAAACTTGGAGTATGATTCTTCTTTCAGCAAAATTCCTCTTCTCTATAAACCTGTGAAAACACGAAACAAATTATTTACTCCCAAAATAAAATGATGAGACAGGTATAGGATGGACATTCCTATTTTAAAGGGAAGAAATTACAATAAAATAAAAAGAGGTCCTGAGTCCTAAAGCAAATCCAAAACCTAGCATATTTCAAAGCCTGAGAATATTCTCTCTGCCTCAGTGCTCTGTACTCTGAGCCTGGTGGAACAGTGGCCCTGCCCTCTTAGCTCAGCAAGCCGAGAGCCCTGCCTTGTCTGCCACAGGAGGTCCCATCAATCCAGGCGTTTGAATTCATGGCTCTTCTCTTAGAGTCATTATCCCTTCATTTTATCATGCCTCTTTCCCTTTTTGTCCAGGCTGGCATTGTTTTTGCTTCTTTAAAATTCTCAAAAACCTGACTAGTATCACAATTAATTCATGGGGCATCTAAACTATTAGATAAGAGGGTCCTCCACAGATCTTTCCTGGATAACCACATCTCTATTTCTGTCTTCTGCCAAAGTGGCTCCATGAGTCATACATCTAATCTCTTTAGCAAAAGTTTGTCCAGCCATCTTTGGCCCTATCTCCATGGCACACTGTCTAGATAGGCTGAGAATTTTTCAAATCAGTAAGTGCCAGTTCTTACTTAACACTTTCTTCTTCAATTTATGTGTGTCTTTCTTTTCACATTTTATTATAAACAACAAGGAGAAATCAGTCTGCACCTTCCATACTTTGCTTGAAAATGTTCTTAGCTAAATTTTTAAGTATTCACTTACGATCTCCACCTTCCACCTAACAGAAGAACACAATTTATCCAAGTTTTCTGCTACTTTATAACAAATATTACCTTTCCTTCAGTGACCAATAATATATTCCTCATTTTCTTGAGACCTCATCTTTAAAATTCGTTTATCTAGCGACATTCTACTTCTACTTATAATAATATACATCTATATGATTTGAATGTGTTTTCTCAAAATTTAAGTGTTATCTGTGTAATAAATAGAATAAATAGTATTGAGAGCTGGAGCCTTGAAGAGGTGATTAGGCCATGAGAGCTCCTCCTTTGTGAATGGGAACAAGGACCCTGTAAAAGAGGTTTCATGCGGTATTCAACTAGCCCGCTGTCTTCCCCTTTTGCCTTTGCCCTGTAAGGATACAGCATTCCTTCTCTCTGGAGGACACAGTAGCAAGGCACCATCTTCGAACCAGAGACCAAACCTGCTAATACCTTAATCCCAAACTTCACAGTCTCTAGAAGTATAAGAAATATATTTCTGTTCCATGTAAATTACCCAGTCTGTGATATTCTATTATAGCAGCACAAAATGGACTAAGTCAGAAATGCATCATTTAAAATGACAAGAGCTTTTTCTATAGCTGTCTTGAATTCTTTCTGAGCCCTCATCAGAATAACCTTTAATGTCAGTATTTCTGCCAATAGTCTCTTAAAAACAACCTGGGCTTTCTATATTAAGTGTCTCAAAATTCTTCGAACCTCTACCCATTCCCCAATTTCAAAACCACTTTTACATGTATAGGTATTTGTTTCAGCAGCACCTATGTTCCTAAGCCAAAATTGACTAGTTTCCTCAGATAGCTACAATAAAATATCACAAATTGTGTTGCTTAAAACTATAGAAATCTTTCTCTTTTACAATTTTGGAGGTTAGAAGTCAAAAATCAAGGTGTTGTCAAAGCAACACTTCCTTTTAAACCGTAGAGGAGAATATTTCTTTGCTTCTCCTAGCTTCTGGTGTTTTCTAGCAATCCTCGGTGTTTCTTGGTGTGAAGATATATGACTTCAATCTCTGCCTCTATTATCGCATGGTCATCTTCTCTCTTTGTGTCTCTCTCTTTGTGTCTCTTCTCCTCTTCTTATAAGGACAATAGTCATATTGGATTAAGAACCTACCCTTCTCTAGCATGATCTCATCTTATCTTAACTAATTACGTAGGTAGCAACTCTATCCAAATAAGTTTACATGCTGAGGTACTGGGAGTCAGGACTCAACAGATTGTTTGGGAGAACACATTTGAGCCATAACACTATATGTCTAAATTGCTAAATCACCTAAGTACCCAATTAGAGCTATTTCAAAGAGTCTCTTCCAACTCTTGTTGTTAAAATAATATGTCTTATGTTGACTTTGGAACCATTTCCTGCAACAATCATCTTAGAAAAAAGTAGAAAATGTAGATTTAAAAGAATTAGCTATACCAACAACTTGACAGACAAGTGCAAAGCATGTTTCTCTTTTGTGTTTAATAGTCCATCATTGGCAAACCAGTGTAAAACTGGAATAAATTTTAGTATATATATATATATATACTAAGAGACGGAGACGGAGTCTCGCTCTGTCACCTAAGCTGGAGTGCAGGGGCATGATCTCAGCTCACTGAAACCTCTGCCTCCTGGGTTCAAGCAATTCTCCTGCCTCAGCCTCCCAATTATGATAACCAAAAAAGTTATTTCTAAAAATTAATTTGTATTCTAGTTTATGTTTTCAGGTTTTAATTTTTCTTCCTTTTATCTCCCTCAGAGCCCCAAATTAAAAAAGAAGCAAAACCAGGTAACATGAGCTTTATTTTATGTAGATTCAGAGTTGACATTACCTTTATTTTATTAAGTACTAAAAGAGGCTTACATCTCACTAGGGAGACATGCACAGAGTCTCCAAGTTCCTCATTATTTTGTCCACTCCGTTGCTCAACATGATTTTATAGCACTGGATTAGGTGTGAATGGAAATATTCCCTAGACAAAAGCATCTAGAAAATGTCCTTAAATAAATCTCAACAGAGACTCCAGGTTTCTTTAGACATTTCTAAGGTTTTTATGAAATTAATAATAATCATGTTTAACTTATGGCTTTATTTCCATAATTCTGGTGGCTTTGTTTTCATAATTCTGAATTATTTCCAGTAATATACCAGAATCATAAAATCACAAAGTTATAGACTATTGTGGTTTGAAGGGAACCAGAGCAAGAATTTATTAAGCATCTATTGTGAGCTAAGGACTAGCATAGGATTTTTACTTTCATCATATCATTATGAGAAACAGACAGCATGGCAATTATTATCTATACTCAATATCTGAAGAAGCAGTTCAATAGATCAAGTTCAGAAAATAAGTTATTATTCCAGGATTTTCAAGTTAATCAATTTTGAAGCTAGGGATCTGCCCCACGTCTGATTTGCACCAAACCCTGGGTGGTCCCATTAAGAGATTATCCCTAAAATGCTATCATTTTATTAGAAGGTTGATCTAAAAAAAGGGGTGACCTTTCCAAGTCTATATTGTTATTTAGTGTTTAAGTCGTACCTCGGGTACCAACTAGCTATTGACCTGAGGCAAATTCAAAAAAACCCTCAGGCTCTATGGTAGCTATTTCTTCATTATAAAAGGTTACTTAGCAAGATTCTTCAGTATCAACACAAGAATCAAAATCTAGACATATATTCAATAGTACCTCAGCCCCTGAATTCTCACCAGAACTTACCTGGCAGCTGATTATAAGCTTGGATATAGTTGCTCTTGTGATATATTTATAATATATCAAGGCTTATAGCAGCCTTGTTACATTACAAATATTATAATGATTTATTATTATTTTATTATTTATTTTCCTGATTATATTTATTTGCTGTAGGTGCGTATGTTTTGCCAGATAAAAGCATTTTGTATGTTTGCCAGTTTTACTTTAACCAGAAACCCAATACTATTTAAAACTAGTTATGCCTAGTTCTATTTACAATAACCATTTATATTTGTTGTTGTTAAATATTCCATTTTGCAGGTAATTTAATCTGTTATTTATTTATTCTTTTTAGCTGTATCTGAAAAAGTTCAAACGCACAGTATGTATATTAATTTTATCTTTTATGCTTATATATAATTTTTTACAAAAAATTTTGAAACGTTTTCAAAATCATGTATTTTCAATCTGTACTTTTATATTTATGCTTTAATACAGCCTATGCTTTGAAAGCTATAGTTTTAAAATTTTTGTAAATAAGAATTCTTGGCATATTGTTTTCATGAACTAAAACCTTCAAGTTTTACACAGAAACAAGTATGATATGAGGGTTTCAGTATATTTTTCTCTATGGGCACATTTGCTAACATCTGCTAGTTATTTTCCCAGCTTCCAAATACCTAAAAAGATTTTCTTTTTATTATTTTCAGAACAAGACATAGTGAAACCAGAAAAGACTGTTTCTCATGGTAAACCAGGTGTTTTGCAGGTGGTATTTGTAGTCTCAAATTATCTCTCAATGGTTTAATTTTAGCAGAAGTAAGAGTTTAGAGGCAAGTCTAAAGTTATTTGGGACAATTCACGTCTTAAATCATCAGCTTCTAGACCATCTCCAATTTTAGTCATCTTCAGAATTTTTTTTTTTTTTTTGTACTAAGAACTTAACCAGTGAGAAGTAACTAGACAACTATTCTTCCCTTCCCATCAGAGAGTTAGCTTTGCATAAAAACCATGGTCACCCAGCACTTAGATGAATGGCCTCTATACTTGCTGTTTTATTCTGATTTGGGCACGGCATTCTGACCAAACTTGTAATTCAGATTGGCTTATTCAAATACGATCAATTTAGACTCTCCAAGTCCCAAAAATGCTGAAGAAATCAACATTTCTCCTTGCTTCTTCTCCTGACTCTTTCTTTTCTTCACCCTTCCTTCCCTTTCTTCTTTTCTTTTTATTCCTGGTCTTGCATTTTGTAGAAAGTAGGAGTAAGCTAATTTGTTCTGCTTGTAAAAAAAAGATACATAATTTATCAAAATAAGGTTATGAATTAATGTTTATTTAAGAATAGAAACAAGTTTTTATTTCAGCTAATTAAATATGAATTTAATTTTGAGGCCACTCGAGCCCCAATTATTCTGTAGAATATTATTTTTCATTCCAGGCTGAATTATGTACCCAATGTTGTGAATATAGTTAGGCCAGAATCTTTGAAAAGTGAAAAACATACTTTCTCTAAGCAAATCTTAGGAAATCCTTTGCTTACTTTTATAAATTATACTTTAAAAAATCTGTACACAATGGGTTTTAGTCTGTTTGATTTGTTTTCCATATGCTGTAAAAAAAAAAACTATTAGACTCCAACAACAGAAAGTATAGGAATATGGAAAACAGGGCTGGAGTGTGGAGAGGTGAGAAGAGCTGTCTGTATTGACAAAAGCAGAACATTAGAAACAACTTTTAGAAGCTCCTCATTAAATGAAACACTGTTATTTTCTTATGTCCCAAATATTAGTCAATTTGAGGTGAAATAAAGAGAAGTGACAGACTTTAGTCTCTGAGCATACATCAAATGCATTGTCTTGTAGAAACGACTCTTTTACTTCAATGACACCATCATGGTCTTTAAATTCTGTTATCCAGTGAAAATTTCTACTTAGGATATTTGATCCTAAGTTCATACCCAGTGCGAAATGCCTGAGAAGTTTAATTTCATGTAGTATCAGGGCAATAATCTCTTTACTTTGACCCAAACATCTTTGACTATGAAAAATCACTGAGAACAGAGGACATCCAGCAAATGTATCAGCTTTGTTCTTCTCCTGCTTCACACTGTAAGAAATTTGGATTCTCCACCTAGTCCTGGGTTCCCAGGGAAGTATAGGCACAAGAAGATCACAAATTGCTTCTTCCTATTCTAATTTAATAATAGAAAGGGAACATATATTTTATAAAGCAGTACCTATGGGCAGATAAACACACTGAAATACAGTGAAGGCGAAAAATAGGGTTCATATTGGCACGTTAGGGAACAACTTAAGTTAGGAAAACTTCTATAGCAAGATAGCTGCAATGGACATTTCAGCTGGACAGATTTTCTTTGTGCTTTCATCCAATTTGAATAGAAGATATTATTTGCTTGTTTTATTGAGGCAACAAGTTTTCCTCGGCATTGGTACTATTTCAAAAAGAATACAAAAATCATGGTTGAAATATGTCACTGATGTATTCAAATTCCCTACTTGTGTTAACGTTTTTTCCTATCACAGAAGAAAAACTTCTCAAGCAGGTAAAAGCTGTCACAATAGAAAAAACAGGTAAATAAGGTATTTTATATCTTTTTTTACGTCTTATTATATGCTATATGGTGCATGCATATGTGTGCATGCAGACACACACACACACACACCTTCAATGAAGTGTGCAGGCTTTTAGTACCATAATTTCTAACATTCTGAATTCTTGTGAATAACTAAAAATGTGTTCAATATAATTTTTATTAAAAAATAATAACTAGAGTAGCATAACTTTAAGTGTGATTGACCGAAGCTTATTTGTAATTCATGGGAAAATCTATATAATGCATTGATTATCATGTATACTTAGATGTTTAATCTTATTTTTAAACCACATTTCCTCAAATCTTAACAGAAGTCTGGAACTTTCTGCTATTTATAAATTAGCTGGAATAATTTACTTTCATGAAAGCTCCATAGAGAGAGATATGGTTATATAACTTTAAAGTCTGCCTTCAAGAATGATCAACAGAACATAAAATGTTAAACTGAAAACACTCCGTGTCTCATTAGTTCGTATGAAAAAGAAGACACATACTCTTGCATTTCAGAAGTTTTTCCTGTAAGGAAAAAGAAAACTTATGAGTCTTGAAATCAATTCACATTTGAGTGACTAAACTTCCTCTATTTGATTCCAAGACAGAAATCCTACCCACCTCAGCCATGAAGAGAACATCATCTCTTACTAATAATCATTCCAAAAGAAAAACTCTGTGAAACATTTTTTTCTCCTGAGATAATCAGATAATAAGGATTTAAATAGTTTCTTGGAGGAAAAAAATATAATAGAATTCAGGAGAGATCTAATTATTTATAGAAATTATAGATTAGTTTATCAGCAGAAAGAAAGAAATCTCATGAGGCCATTTTCACATTACTTTATATGACCATTGTACTTTATTCCAACCACTGCCTAAGTTTATAATTTTAGTAAATGTTCCCTTAATTTGTACCCTGAGGTATTAATATGACCACCTGAGTATCTTATTCAATTGTATGGATGTTTGGGAATTATGAAGAAGTTAGCTCAATGTATTTGTGACTCAAATATATAGATTGTTTTAAATTGTATGTGTATACCATGTGTCTTACTAGTTTTTTGCAGTTGAATTAATGTATTTGCTGACAGTAAAATATTAGTGGTCAAAGAAAACGGGTTAAGCTTAAGCTAAGAAGGGGACCTAAAGCTAAGAATAAGTAAATACAAATACTGAACAGTTAGTTTATCCATGGTTTGTACTCATCAATATGCAATGTGCTTCCCTCCATTCTCCACAGCCAAGCCCAAGCCAGCAAGTAAGAGATGAATAGAATAACACCTGAGAAATATTGCTTGACCATTTCAGCTTTAGCAATTTGCTTAGTTTTTTTTAAAGAAAAATGTTATTTTCAGTGTTGCCTGTGGCTAAATAACTATTAATGATAAATTAATGTGATTGCTATGTAATTGTTATTCGTGATGAATTAATGTTATTGCTATGGCATTGATTTAACTTTCTTGTGTTTCACTACTAATTAATGACTATAACTATACAAAAGAAAAAGTGTGTCACTATTGTTTATTAAAAGAGGGAATCCATATTGGCTGTGAAATACCACTCACAGTAAGTTAAGGTAGGTGAGAAATCTTTTAATCACACGTTAATGAATAACAAAAGAAAATGAAATGTTATACAATTGTCAGTGTTGTGAACTATATACTGTTTTTAATTTGTTTGCTTTAAGCTACATTAATTAAACTGTAGGTAAACTTTGGCATTTAGAAATCCATTTAATTTATAAACATTTTGCCATTTGTCCATTATAATTATGGACATGTGGACTTTGAAGATCCTTCGTTTCACTGTCCAGGTGTGACACAGAGAGTATAGTGATGGAGAGTTTAAAGATGACTTTTGGACTCAGAAAGACGTAAATATTTACCCACTGTGGTAGTAAATATATTCAATATTGTGTCAAAATTGTGATGTTGATCGTTGAATGGTGTACATTTGTGGAACACAAGCTTAGACAAATGCATGAATGGCTTTTGATCAAATATATTCTGGCTCTTGCATGCAAAATAGCTTCACAAGGCCCAAAGGTGAATGTGTGACACAGCTTAGAAATACATATACGTGGTTTAGGATATATAGCACAAATGCATGGCTCTAATCAGAACATATTCACATCCTAGAACCTGTGAATTGTATTTTGAATATATATTTCATATTATTATTGTTCCCTTGATTTATTTTTAATATTGTTATAACAGTTTAATACCTTGAATTTTGGCTTCTTCATTTTCTTTTATTTTGAATGCTTATTTACTATAACATTTATGCAAATTCAGTTCATGGAAGTTTATTCTTGAATGGTATCAGTTCCTAATTTACAAATATCTGTTGAGTCTGATGACACCTGGGGTCCCACATCTTCCCACCTACTTCACTATTGGTGCATGATTTGGGGAAAAAATAGTAATTTTAGAGAAACTCCAAATTCAGGAGTGAGGGAAAGAAAGGACAAGTAAACATCAAGAACAGCTCAGAAGAACTGATCCTAGAGGTCATTAGAGGTAATACTTAGTCTGTTCCGGAGTCCTACTCAACTGACAGATATTCTCAATCGCATTCAAGATATTCCACCTATATGGTTGACTTTAAATTCTACTTTTGATGAAAGAGAATGATCTCTTTAAAATTTTCAATTCAAATATTTTTCAGAGAACTAAGAGGGATGTCGATTATTCATACGTTTTTATTTCTTTTTGTCATATCCTAGAATAGTTGAGATTCAGCTATGAGAGTTTTAAGAAAACCTGGAAAGGGAGGGTGGTACAGGTCAATAAAAATACAAAATGTGTTACTCTCTGGAATGCAACGGATATAGTTTAAATTTTCAATAAGAAACTACTGTTCAGCAGTGCATTGCTTCTTACTGGCAAGAAGGTAGCTAGGATTCAGAGAGGAAAAAAGAGGAATTGGTAAAATGCCAAAGACAAATACCATCCACTAAAAATGTCCCCAAAGAATGACTCAACTTTCAGCAAATGAAACAGTATTCTTATTCTCCTCTTTGCCATATTCTATCCTCTTATACAACACAGCCCCCAAAGAGATAAAACTCTAATACTGTCTTTCAGCCAAATGTAGAAAAATGTCTTTTCCTGGGTGTCCAGAGAATGAACCTAACCTAACCCTGTTTATAATGTGTTTTTATGGCAATATGCTTTCTTTGTTTCAAATTACATGAAAACGACTTTGGGGCATGCCTCTTGGGTAAACTGAGGATCACTTGCAAATATGTAAATAAGAAATATTTGCTGAAGAATCCACAGATTGCCAGTGAAATTTGATTTCTTTCTCTAGAAAAAGCTGAACATCAAGAAAGAGAACCTCCGTCTATAAAAACAGGTGTTTTACCATTTTTGGTTTATATTCTGTCTTAGGTTCACTGTTTTTATTATATTCAAAAATTAAAGTAATGCATACAAGTGATTTTCACTGTGTTTCCTGGTAATGTGTGGTCCTGTGGTTTTGTAGTATAATCTAGTTTATCTGACCTAAGGGCAATATTGTTGTCAATCAAACATGGATTGCCAAATATGCAATTATGATAGGTAAAATTAACAAATTAGATTTGCTTTTATGATTCACAAGGTCCTTCCAAAATATTCAATATTTCACTGTTGTCAATATTAATATAATTTATCATACTAATGAAGTTGATTAACTGTTGATAATTTTAAAATATCCTATCAAATTACATAGGTTAAATTTCACAAATTGTGAATTTCAGCTTGATATATCCTCTTAAAAGAGAAGTTACCCTATTCTAAAAGTTAGCTTAATTCTTTTAAAATGTCATTCAGTTTTTACAATATGTAATACTTCATATGGTTCAAACACTGAGGCACATAGGAAGTTAACTGCAAAAATCTCTCTCTTTTGTTAAATTCTACCAGTTCTCATTTCAAAAATATCTGATAATTTCCATAGGTAATCACTGTTATTTCTTAATGTATCCTTCTAGCATTATCTATCTACCTGTACAAATATATATATATATATAAAATGCCTCTTTTGTTTTTCTTACACAAATACTGACATGCTATAAATTATCCTGTCACTAGCTTTTTCTATTTCAGAATATATCTTGAAGCTTTTTTTATATCAGCACATAAAATATTTTATAAAAACACTATTTTATTGTGTATTTGTACATAGTTTACTTAATTAGACTCTAACTGACATATGTTAAAGTTGTTTTAAAGATCTCCCTTAATTTAATTAACAATATGTCTAGTTTTTTTATTTTTATGGGAAAAATTCTTTAAAGTAGAATTTTTTTTTTTAGTAATAGGGTATATTAAATGTAATTTGTATAGATATTCCTAATTGCTTTCTACAAAAATATATCAATTTGTATTCCCTCCATTAACAGTTAACATATTTGTCATTTGACTTAATTTTAGATGATTCAAAACTGCAATCATAGCTAAATCTTTTCTACTTTTTATGAAGAAATAGAACTTTAGATGTAAGAAGACACAGTTAATGCTTTTAGTTAATATATTTTAGGCCGGGCGCGGTGGCTCAAGCCTGTAATCCCAGCACTTTGGGAGGCCGAGACGGGCGAATCACGGGGTCAGGAGATCGAGACCATCTTGGCTAACATGGTGAAACCCCGTCTCTACTAAAAAATACAAAAAACTAGCCGGGCGAGTTTTTTGTCTCTACTAAAAAAAAAAAAAAAATATATATATATATATATATATATATATATATATATATATATAAGAACACATGTTATATTGGAAAAAAATAGAATGTCTTTATGATTTTTTTTACCTACCACCCATTCATTCTTGAGATTTTATAAAAGAGCCTTATTGTTCAACATACTGGATTGGGAGAGTTGGTATAAATTAACATTAATAATTAATATTGTGAGTATAAATTAATATTAATATGTATTCTAAAAGGACTGTGGTAGAATATATATTTTATGTCATTTCAGAAACAGTAAGAAGTTGAGATTTTTGTGAGCATTCATTAATATTGTATCAAATCAAATATGAGATTTACAGGAATAAAAAAAGAGACCGAGAAAGATTCCACACTTTCAGGCTTTACTGTTCTGTGGGACACTCATTGGGAGAATGATTTAAAAATTACTAAAAATGCATTCCCTACTGTTCATTGTTGTTATATTTAGTCTTATTTTTACTGTAAAAAGAAAAAAAAAGGAAATATAAAGGGCTGATATATCGCCCATAGATAGAAAATTATCACTGATTTTCTTTTGTTATTTTTTCCTTTTTAGACAAACCAAAACCAACTCCAAGTAAGTGTACCATTTTAGAATTTTAAGAATGTCCTATTTCATTGTCTTAATTTCACAATTTCTTTGAGTTATGTATGAAGTTTAAAATGTATGGTGTGTTTGTTAATGTAATAGCCATTATACTATTATCATATAAGTGAGTCTGGTTGACAAAGGATATTGTGTGTACAGGCATACCTTGGAGACAAAAAGCACAACCAAAGGAAAATGGGGAGAGCAAGAAGCCATAGACCAATAAGCACATGAAGAGATGTTTAGTGACTCAAAAAATGCAATTCAAGGAAAATTAGATGTCATTGTACTGGCATAACTCAGGGATATTGCAGGTTTCATTCAGACCACCACAATAAATCACACAATTTTTAGTTTTCTCAGTGCACAGAAAAGTTATGTTTACACTATAGTCTATTAAGTGTGCAAGAGGATTATGACTAAAAAATGTACATAACTTAATTTAAAAGTATTTTGCTGCTTATAATGTTAGTGATCATCTGAACCTTCAGCAAGTTGTAATACTTTTAGTGGTGAAAGGTATTGTCTCGATGTTGATGGGTGCTGACTGATGAAGGTGGTGGCTTCTGAAGGTTAGGGTAGTTGTGGTAATTTCTGAAAATAAGACAACAATAAAGTTTGGCACACTGACTCTTTCACAAAAGATTTCTCTGTAGTTCGTATGGGTATTTGACAGTATTTTACTCACAGTAGAACTTCTTTCAAAATTGGAGTCAATTATCTCAAACTTGGCTTCTGCTTTATCAGCTAAGTTTACGGAATATTCTAAATCCTTTGTTGTGATTTCGACGATGTTCACAACATCTTCACCAGGAGTAGTTTCCATCCCAAGTATCAACTTTCTTTTCTCATCCGTGAGGAATAACTCCTCGTCTGTTCAAGTTTGATCATGAAATTGAAGCAGTTCAGTCACCACTTCTAATTCTTTTGTTACTTCCACCACATCTGCAGTTACTTCTTCTACTGAATCCTTGAACCTCTCAAAGTCATTCATAAGAGTTGGAATCAATTTCTTTCAAACTGCTATTGGTACTAACATTTGGACTCCCTCTCATGAGTCAAAAATGTTCTTAATGGCATCTAGAGAGGTGATTCCTTTCCAGAAGACTTTCAATTTACTTTGCACAGATTCATTAGATGTCTCACTATATATGACACCTACAGCCATATGAAATGTATTTATTAAGTAATAAGACTTGAATGTCAAAATTACTCCTTGGTCCCATGGGCTACAGAATGGTTGTTGTGTTCACAGGCATGAAAACAATATTAATCTCCTTGTACAGCTCCATTAGAGCTCTTGATTGACCAGGTGAATTGTCAATGAGCCATAATATTTGAAAGGAATCTTTTTTCTTAGCAATAGGTCTCAACAATGGGCTTAAAACTGTCCATAAATCATGCTGTAAACGGATGTGCTGTCATCTAGATTTTGTTATTCCAGTGATACACCATAGGCAGAGTAGATTTAGCGTAATTCTTAAAGGACCTAGAATTTTCAGAATGGTCAATAAGCATTGGCTTCAACTTCAAGTCACCAGCTTCATTAACCTCCAACAAGAGAGTCAGTCTGTCTTTTGAAGATTTGAAGTCAGATACTGACTTTTCTTTCTAGCTGTGAAAATTCTAGGTGACATTTTCTTTCAATAAAAGGCTATTTGTTAAGTTGTTGTGGTTCTTTTAAAGACAAGGTCTCACTCTGTCACCAGGCTGGAGTACAGTGGCGGGATCATAGCTCACTACAGCCTCAAATTCCTGGGCTCAAGTGATCCTCCCTAGAAGGCTATTTTGTCTACCTTGAAAGCTTATTGTTTATTGTAGCCACCTTGGTCAATTATCTTAGCTAGATCTGGATAACTTTCTGCAGCTTCTAAATCAGCATTTGCTGTTTCACCTTCCACTTTTACGTTATGCAAGTGGCTTCATTCCTTAAATTTCATGAACCAACCTCTGTTAGCTTCCAATTTTCCTTCTGCAGCTTCCTCACTTCTCTCAACCTTCATAGAATTGAAGAGAGTTAGGGCCTTGCTATAGATTAGGTTTTGGCTTAAGGGAAGGTTGTAGCTGCTATGATCTTCTATTCAGCCCACTAAAACTTTCTTTGTCTCAGCAATAAGGCTGTTTCCCTTTATTAGCATTTATGTCTTCACTGGAGTAACATTTAATTTCCTTCAGGAACATTTTCTTTGCATTCACAACTTGGCTAACTCTTTGGTACGTGAGGCCTCACTTTCAGCCTATCCCAGCTTTCAACATGCCTTTCTCACTAAACTTAATCATTCCTAGTTTTCGGTTTAAAGTGAGTGATGTGCAAGTCTTTCTTTCTTGTCAATACTTAAGAGGCCATTTTAGGTTCCTAACTGGTCTAATTTCAAAGCTATTGACTCTCAGGAAACAGAGAGGACTAAAGGAAAGTGAGAGGGACTGGTGAATGGCAGTCTGAATACACACATTCATTAAGTTTTACCACCTTATATGGGTGTGGTGTGTGGCACACCAAAACAATTACAATAGTAACATCAAAAATCACTGATCACAGACAACCATAACAGATATAATAATAATGAAAAATTTGAAATATTGTGAAAATCACCAAAATGAGACACGGAAATGAGAAGGAAGCAAATACCATTGGAAAAATTACACCAATAGGCTTAATCATATGGGGTTGCCACAAACTTTTAACTTGTAAAAAATGTGATACCTGAGAATTGCAATTAAGTGAAGCACAATAAAATGAGTATGCTTGTATTCCACTCATTAATCCTTGAACATGTATTTATTGAGCACCTATTAGGTATATGACACTGGACCAGGACGTATGAGGGAATGCTTATCTTGTTTTCTGTTGATGTACCTGGTTTGCTAACACATTCACCATGATAACTAATACCTGTGCAAAAAAATAAAACAAAACAACAACAAAAAACCCCAGTAATTGTATCTCTCTCTTATCTACTTTCAATTGTTTGTTTAGACATATTGAATAAACACAGTATGAAGAATCCTTTAACAGTTATTATGTGGGTTAAGAAAAATTAAGAGCACATATGTCCTCAATTTATTTAATTTTAACACATTAGCTTTTTATTTTCTAATTTTTTTAAAGCCCTGAGGTACATTTTATTTTGTAATTCAAAATCACTGGGGTTTCCTGGACATTTTAATCAATAATAAAAATGCCATAGTAAACAATAAAACTGTTTATTTAATCCTATTAGAATACTCAGACTGTAACCTGGATTAAAAATTGAGTACTTCAATCCAAAGTGTATCTGGATGTTGTATTTATATGTTTTGATACCCAGAACTAACCTGTCTTCTGGACAACACATGAGAGATTCCTTAATAATGCAGCTACAGTTTACTTCATAATGGATTCAATGCCAATTTTAAACATTAAGTACAGCCTTGAGGCTGGAGAAATTCTCTAGTATAGTTTGTATTATTGCTACTAATGTGAACACTCGTACCAAAATTAAGGGTTGAAAGCCAAAACTAGAATGCTAATATGAAACATCATTATAAAGCCATTTAAAAATACTATATTTTTATGTAATATTATGTATTGTATACCTTCACTGTTTAAAAATATTTTATTTTTTTTTGAATTTTGAAAATAGCTACCCAAAATAGTTATGTAAGACTGATAAAACTGATATCACATTTATAGAAAACATTGACATTTTACGAGAGATATTTCTTAAACTATCAGAGAATTTTTATTTTCTGGAAATGTTATTATTTGAAATTATTTGTGATACAAAGTTTTTTAAAAAACACTTGCCAGGTTATACTTAGAAATATTAATCTGTAAATTTACTGAAGGAACAAGAAGAAAGCATGGTTCTGTATGAGCATAGGCAAAAGGCAAATATAATTTTATGTCTTCTATCACTTATCAGACTGTAATCAACATGAACTGAGTTTGTTTTTGTTATACTTTTTTTTTTTTTTTTTTTTTTTTGAGACGGAGTCTCGCTCTGTCGCCCAGGCTGGAGTGCAGTGGCCGGATCTCAGCTCACTGCAAGCTCCGCCTCCCGGGTTCACGCCATTCTCCTGCCTCAGCCTCCAGAGTAGCTGGGACTACAGGCGCCCGCCACCTCACCCGGCTAGTTTTTTGTATTTTTTAGTAGAGACGGGGTTTCACCGGGTTAGCCAGGATGGTCTCGATCTCCTGACCTTGTGATCCGCCCGTCTCGGCCTCCCAAAGTGCTGGGATTACAGGCTTGAGCCACCGCGCCCGGCCTTGTTATACTTTTAATCTCATCCCATGACCGCAATCAACTGCATTTCTGACAGCATCTTATAAATGAAGCTGCTTTAATAAATATTATATGAATGAATATTTGCATGCATCAATGAAGATTAAAAATTTGTGTAACAGATTTATAATTTGTAATTAAGAAAATGAGCCATAGAATTTAGAATTCATTAATTATATCATGTATGTTTTTCAATTTTTTGTATTTCATTTTATTTTATTTTTAACTTGATAGGTACTTAGAAGTTGATATATTTATGGGTACATGAAATATTTTTATATAGGCAAGTAAATGGGGTATCCATCACATTAGCATTTATCATATTTTTTGTGTTACAAACATTCTAATATTTTAGTTATTTTAAAATGCACACTAAATTATTGTCGACTCTAATCATCCCGTTGTTCTATCAAGTACTAGATCTTATTTATTCTATCTAACCAATTCTATAATATTTAAATATACCATTTTAGATTAATTGAATATTTGTTCTATTTTTAAAATAGATGTCTAGTTACAGTTATCAGAAATATTAAGCATTAGTACATTTCTTTGCCATTTTGAGTATATGTGCCTATTGTAATTTGGGAGGAAATATCAGAAGATAAGTTTCAATTGTCTGCTACTGAATAAAAACCTATACTTTTTCTTTTATTTTTTTTCCTTTATTTCTACATTTTTTTTTAAAGGAGCAACATCAGAAGTCACAGAATCAGGTAAATATTTACTTTTTCAGAGGAGATAAGATAGAGTTGTTGAAACGGTATGTAAATTTAAGTTTCTAGCTGTGCAACATTTAGAAAATCCCTTAGCTCCTCAAATTCCAGATATTCTGTTCTACAGAACAGCATAATGACTTCCCTACAGGCTTGTTATAAGGAGTAAATGATGCAATATGTCCATTTTTACCACATACAAACTTATAAGTCACCGATTAAATATTGTTTTTCTTCTCACTTTTGTCTAAAAGGTGTGGCAAGAAAATTATCAATTTACCGAGACTGCTTTGAAAACTGGATCCATATTTTGCTTAGAAATATTATGTTACATTTTTATTGCTTTAATTCATTAGTTTACTTATGAATCCATCATGCCAGGCAAATTCTTATTTCCTAAAGGTAAAAATTTAACATGTAGTTGTTTTTCCTGGTTTCTAGTTTAAACTTTTAACAAAGGCATGGCTTATTCTAGCTTCTCTTCGAAGCATAAAAGAAAAGGGGAGGAGGTGGGCAAGAGGGTCATACCTGTAAGTAAACCGAGCTACTCAGGAGGGTGAGGAGGGAGGATCCCTTGAGCCCAGGAATTTGAGGGTATATAGAAAGACTCTGTCTCAAAAAATGAAGAAGAGGAATAGGAGGAGGAAAAAAAGAAGTAGGAGGAGGAAAAGGAGGAGGAAGAAAGTCATGTTTTTTAAAATGATGATTTCTTGTTTTTGTTTTTTTTTTCTTTCCCCCCTAGGGAAGAAGAAAACTGAAATATCTGAAAAAGAAAGTAAAGGTAAAGATGACATTTTAAGATATATACATCAAAGTAGCCACATAAACAGGAACAAAAATACAAAATTATACAGATTACATGATTTAAAAACAGTTGATGAAAATGAAGACACTGATTTTATAGCACATATCATAATTATAGTTCATCATGCAAAACATATAGGTATTGCACTTTTATTAAATATCTAAAAGGATCAGGAATGTAAAGCCGAAAGCAGACTCTACCTGTTACTACTAAATTAAAGCTACAGACTTCTTTTCATATTACTACTGAACTGTGAAAACTGCCTACACAAAATTCAATTCCTCACCTTAAGAAGACTTGTTAATAAATATATTACTCTGATACAGAGAAAGTGGGAAAGATCTAAAATCAATACCCTAACATCACAATGAAAAGAACTACAGAAGCAAGAGCAAACAAATTTAAAAGCTAGCAGAAGACAATAAATAACTAAGATCAGAGCAGAACTGAAGGAGTGAGAGACACAAAAAACCCTTAAAAAATCAGTGAATCCAAGAGCTGTTTTTTCTAAAAAGATTAACAAAATAGATAAACCATTAACCAGACTAATGAAGAATAAAAGAGAGAAGAATCAAATAGACACAATAAAAAATGATAAAGCAGATATCACCACTGATTCCACAGAAATACAAACTACCATCAGAGAATACTATAAACACCTCTACGTAAATAAACTAGAAAATCTAGAAGAAATGGAAAAATTTCTGGATACAAACACCCTCACAGAACTGAACCAGAAGATGTCAAATCCCTGAATAGAACAATAACAAGTTCTGAAATTGAGGCAGTAATTAATAGCCTACCAACCAACCAACCAAAAAAAAAAAAAAAAAAATCCCAGGACCAGACAGATTTACAGACAAATTCTACGTTCCATTAGAGGTACAAAGAGGAGCAGGTACCATTCCTTCTAAAATGATTTCAAACAATACAAAAAGAGGGACTCCTCTCTAACTCGTTTTATGAGGCCAGCACCATCCTGATACCAAAACCTGGCAGAGACATAACAAAAAAAGAAAATATCAGGCCAATATTCCTGATGACCATTGATGCGAAAATCCTCAATAAAATACTGACAATACGAATCCAGCAGCACATTAAACAGCTTATCCACCACAATCAAGTCAGCTTCATGCCTGGGATGCAAAGCTGGTTCAACATACACATATCAATAAATGTAATCAATCACATAAACAGAACCAATGACAAAAAACACATGATTATTTCAATAGTACAGAAAAGGCCTTTGCCAAAATTCAACATCTCTTCATGCTAAAAACACTCAATAAACTAGGTATTGATGGAATTTTTATCAAAATAATAAGAGCTTCTTGTGACAAACCCACATCCAATAGCATACTGAATGGGAAAAAGCTGGAAGCATTCCCTTTGAAACCCTACAAAAGACAAGGATGCCCTCTCTCACCACTCCTATTTGACATAGTATTGGAAGCTCCGGCCAGAGCAATCAGGCAAGAGAAAGAAATAAAAGTATTGAAATAGGAAGAGAGGAAGTCAAATTGTCACTGTTTGCAGATGACATGATTGTATATTTAGAAAATCCCATTGTCACAGCCCCAAAATTTGAGCTGATAAGCAACTTCAGCAAAGTCTCAGGATACAAACTCAATGTGCAAAATTCACAAGCAATCCTATACACCAATAATAGACAAACACAGAGCCAAATCATGAGTGAACTCCCATTCACAATTGCTACAAAGAGGATAAAATACCTAGCGATACAACTTACAAGGGATGCGAAGGATCTTTTCAATGAAAACTACAAAACACTGCTCAAGGAAATAAGAGAGGACACAAACAAATGGAAAAACATTCCATGCTCATGGATAGGTAGAATCAATATCGTGAAGATGGCCATACTGCCTAAAGTAATTTACAGATTCAATGCTATTGCCATAAAGCTACCATTTACTTTCTTCACAGAATTAGAAAAAAAAATACTTTAAATTTCATATGGAACCAAAAAAGAGTCTACATACCCAAGACAATCCTAAGCAAAAACAACAAAGCTGGAGGCATCACACTATCTGACTTCAAACCATACTATAAGGCTACAGGAACCAAAACAGCGTGGTTCTGGTACCAAAACAGAAATATAGACCAATGAGAACAGAGGCCTCAGAAATAACAGCACACATCTACAACCATCTGATCTTTGACAAACTTGACAAAAACAAGCAATGGGAAAAGTGAGAATTCACTGTTTAATAAATGGTGTTGGGAAAATTGGTTTGCCATATGCAGAAAACAGAAACTGGACACCTTCCTTATGCCTTATACAAAAATTAACTCAAGATGCATTAAAGATTTAAATGTGCTGGACGTGGTTGCTCATGCTTGTAATCCCAGCACTTTGGGAGGCTGAGGTGGGCGGATCATGAGGTCAAGAGATCGAGACCATTCTGGCCAACATGGTGAAACTCTGTCTCTACTAAAAATACAAAAATTAGCCTGGCGTGGTGGCACATGCCAGTGGTCCAGCTACTTGTGGGGCTGAGGCAGGAGAATCACTTGAACCTGAGAGGCAGAGGTTACAGTGAGCCAAGATCGTGCCACTGCACTCTAGCTTGGTGCCAGAGTGAGACTCTGTCAAAAATAAATAAATAAATAAAAATAAAATAAAACAGAAAACAAAGAAAAAGATTTAAATGTAAGACCTAAAACCATAAAAACCCTAGAAGAAAACCTAGGAAATACCATTCAGGACATAGGCATGGGCAAAGACTTCATGACTAAAACACCTAAAGCATTTGCAACAAAAGCCAAAATTGACAAATGGTATCTAATTAAATTAAAGAGCTTCTGCACAGCAAAAGGAACTATCATTAGAGTGAACAGGCAACCTACAGAATGGGTGAAAAATTTTGCAATCTATTTATATGGGAAAGGAATAATATCTGGAATCTAAAAGGAACTTGAAGAAATTGACAAGAAAAAAATACAGAACCCCATCAAAAAGTGGACGAAGGATATGAACAGACACTTCTCCAAAGAAGGCAAACATATTAAAAAAAGTTCATCATCACCAGTCATTAGAGAAATGCAAATCAAAACCACAATGACATACCATCTCACACCAGTTAGAATGGTAATCATTAAAAAGCCAGAAAACAACAGATGCTGGAGATGATGTGGAGAAATAGGAATACTTTTACAATGTTGGTGGGAGTGTAAATTAGTTCAACCATTGCGGAAGACAGTATGGCAATTCCTCAAAGATCTAGAACCAGAAATAGCATGTGACCGATACTTGGAAGCAACCCACATGTCCATCAGTGATAGGCTGAATAAAGAAAATTGGCGGGGGGCGGAGCAAGATGGCCGAATAGGAACAGCTCCAGTCTCCAACTCCCAGCGCCAGCCACACAGAAGACCGGTGATTTCTGCATTTTCAACTGAGGTACTGGGTTCATCTCACTGGGGAGTGCCGGACGATCGGTGCTGGTCAGCTGCTGCAGCCCGACCAGCGAGAGCTGAAGCAGGGCGAGGCATCGCCTCACCTGGGAAGCGCAAGGGGGAAGGGAATCCCTTTTCCTAGCCAGGGGAACTGAGACACACAACACCTGGAAAATCGGGTAACTCCCACCCCAATATTGCGCTTTAAGCAAACAGGCACACCAGGAGATCATATCCCACACCTGGCCGGGAGGGTCCCACGCCCACGGAGCCTCCCTCATTGCTAGCACAGCAGTCTGTGATCTACCGGCAAGGCAGCAGCGAGGCTGGGGGAGGGGCGCCCGCCATTGCTGAGGCTTAAGTAGGTAAACAAAGCTGCTGGGAAGCTCGAACTGGGTGGAGCTCACAGCAGCTCAAGGAAACCTGCCTGTCTCTGTAGACTCCACCTCTGGGGACAGGGCACAGCTACACAACAACAACAACAACAACAACAAAGCAGCAGAAACCTCTGCAGACGCAAACGACTCTGTCTGACAGCTTTGAAGAGAGCAGTGGATCTCCCAACACGGAGGTTGAGATCTGAGAAGGGACAGACTGCCTGCTCAAGTCGGTCCCTGACCCCTGAGTAGCCTAACTGGGAGACATCCCCCACTAGGGGCAGTCTGACACCCCACACCTCACAGGGTGGAGTACACCCCTGAGAGGAAGCTTCCAAAGCAAGAATCAGACAGGTACACTCGCTGTTCAGAAATACTCTATCTTCTGCAGCCTCTGCTGCTGATACCCAGGCAAACAGGGTCTGGAGTGGACCTCAAGCAATCTCCAACAGACCTACAGCTGAGGGTCCTGACTGTTAGAAGGAAAACTATCAAACAGGAAGGACACCTACACCAAAACCCCATCAGTACATCACCATCATCAAAGACCAGAGGCAGATAAAACCACAAAGATGGGGAAAAAGCAGGGCAGAAAAGCTGGAAATTCAAAAAATAAGAGCACATCTCCCCCGGCAAAGGAGCGCAGCTCATCGCCAGCAACGGATCAAAGCTGGACGGAGAATGACTTTGACGAGATGAGAGAAGAAGGCTTCAGTCCATCAAATTTCTCAGAGCTAAAGGAGGAATTACGTACCCAGCGCAAAGAAACTAAAAATCTTGAAAAAAAAGTGGAAGAATTGACGGCTAGAGTAATTAATGCAGAGAAGGTCATAAACGAAATGAAAGAGATGAAAACCATGACACGAGAAATACGTGACAAATGCACAAGCTTCAGTAACCGACTCGATCAACTGGAAGAAAGAGTATCAGCGATTGAGGATCAAATGAATGAAATGAAGCGAGAAGAGAAACCAAAAGAAAAAAGAAGAAAAAGAAATGAACAAAGCCTGCAAGAAGTATGGGATTATGTAAAAAGACCAAATCTACGTCTGATTGGGGTACCTGAAAGTGAGGGGGAAAATGGAACCAAGTTGGAAAACACTCTTCAGGATATCATCCAGGAGAACTTCCCCAACCTAGTAGGGCAGGCCAACATTCAAATCCAGGAAATACAGAGAACGCCACAAAGATACTCCTCGAGAAGAGCAACTCCAAGACACATAATTGCCAGATTCACCAAAGTTGAAATGAAGGAAAAAATCTTAAGGGCAGCCAGAGAGAAAGGTCGGGTTACCCACAAAGGGAAGCCCATCAGACTCACAGCAGATCTCTCGGCAGAAACTCTACAAGCCAGAAGAGAGTGGGGGCCAATATTCAACATTCTTAAAGAAAAGAATTTTAAACCCAGAATTTCATATCCAGCCAAACTAAGTTTCATAAGTGAAGGAGAAATAAAATCCTTTACAGATAAGCAAATGCTTAGAGATTTTGTCACCACCAGGCCTGCCTTACAAGAGACCCTGAAGGAAGCACTCAACATGGAAAGGAACAACCGGTACCAGCCATTGCAAAAACATGCCAAAATGTAAAGACCATCGAGGCTAGGAAGAAACTGCATCAACTAACGAGCAAAATAACCAGTTAATATCATAATGGCAGGATCAAGTTCACACATAACAATCTTAACCTTAAATGTAAATGGACTAAATGCTCCAATGAAAAGACACAGACTGGCAAACTGGATAAAGAGTCAAGACCCATCAGTCTGCTGTATTCAGGAGACCCATCTCACACGCAGAGACATACATAGGCTCAAAATAAAGGGATGGAGGAAGATTTACCAAGCAAATGGAGAACAAAAAAAAGCGGGGGTTGCAACCCTAGTCTCTGATAAAACAGACTTTAAACCATCAAAGATCAAAAGAGACAAAGAAGGCCATTACATAATGGTAAAGGGATCAATTCAACAGGAAGAGCTAACTATCCTAAATATATATGCACCCAATACAGGAGCACCCAGATTCATAAAGGAAGTCCTTAGAGACTTACAAAGAGACTTAGACTCCCATACAATAATAATGGGAGACTTCAACACTCCACTGTCAACATTAGACAGATCAACAAGACAGAAAGTTAACAAGGATATCCAGGAATTGAACTCATCTCTGCAGCAAGCAGACCTAATAGACATCTATAGAACTCTCCACCCCAAATCAACAGAATATACATTCTTCTCAGCACCACATCGTACTTACTCCAAAATTGACCATATAATTGGAAGTAAAGCACTCCTCAGCAAATGTAAAAGAACAGAAATTATAACAAACTCTCTCTCAGACCACAGTGCAATCAAACTAGAACTCAGAACTAAGAAACTCAATCAAAACCGCTCAACTACATGGAAACTGAACAATCTGCTCCTGAATGACTACTGGGTACATAACGAAATGAAGGCAGAAATAAAGATGTTCTTTGAAACCAATGAGAACAAAGATACAACATACCAGAATCTCTGGGACACATTTAAAGCAGTGTGTAGAGGGAAATTTATAGCACTAAATGCCCACAAGAGAAAGCAGGAAAGATCAAAAATTGACACTCTAACATCGCAATTAAAAGAACTAGAGAAGCAAGAGCAAACACATTCCAAACCTAGCAGAAGGCAAGAAATAACTAAGATCAGAGCAGAACTGAAGGAGATAGAGACACAAAAAACCCTCCAAAAAATCAATGAATCCAGGAGTTGGTTTTTTGAAAAGATCAACAAAATTGACAGACCACTAGCAAGACTAATAAAGAAGAAAAGAGAGAAGAATCAAATCGACGCAATTAAAAATGATAAAGGGGATATCACCACCGACCCCACAGAAATACAAACTACCATCAGAGAATACTGTAAACACCTCTACGCAAATAAACTGGAAAACCTAGAAGAAATGGATAATTTCCTGGACACTTACACTCTTCCAAGACTAAACCAGGAAGAAGTTGAATCCCTGAATAGACCAATAGTAGGCTCTGAAATTGAGGCAATAATTAATAGCCTACCAACCAAAAAAAGTCCAGGACCAGATGGAATCACAGCTGAATTCTACCAGAGGTATAAGGAGGAGTTGGTACCATTCCTTCTGAAACTATTCCAATCAATAGAAAAAGAGGGAATCCTCCCTAACTCATTTTATGAGGCCAACATCATCCTGATACCAAAGCCTGGCAGAGACACAACAAAAAAAGAGAATTTTAGAACAATATCCCTGATGAACATTGATGCAAAAATCCTCAATAAAATACTGGCAAACCGGATTCAACAACACATCAAAAAGCTTATCCACCATGATCAAGTGGGCTTCATCCCTGGGATGCAAGGCTGGTTCAACATTCGCAAATCAATAAACATAATCCAGCATATAAACAGAACCAAAGACAAGAACCACATGATTATCTCAATAGATGCAGAAAAGGCTTTTGACAAAATTCAACAGCCCTTCATGCTAAAAACGCTCAATAAATTCGGTATTGATGGAACGTACCTCAAAATAATAAGAGCTATTTATGACAAACCCACAGCCAATATCATACTGAATGGGCAAAAACTGGAAAAATTCCCTTTGAAAACTGGCACAAGACAGGGA
This sequence comes from Theropithecus gelada, assembly GCF_003255815.1. Taxonomy (NCBI): domain Eukaryota; kingdom Metazoa; phylum Chordata; class Mammalia; order Primates; family Cercopithecidae; genus Theropithecus; species Theropithecus gelada. Next base: position 147,835,951 of record NC_037671.1, on the reverse strand, counting down.
TGCCCTCTCTCACCACTCCTATTCAACATAGTGTTGGAAGTTTTGGCTAGGGCAATTAGGCAAGAGAAAGAAATCAGGGGTATTCAGTTAGGAAAAGAAGAAGTCAAATTGTCCCTGTTTGCAGATGACATGATTGTATATTTAGAAAACCCCATTGTCTCAGCCCAAAATCTCCTTAAGCTGATAAGCAACTTCAGCAAAGTCTCAGGATACAAAATTAATGTGCAAAAATCACAAGCATTCTTATACACCAATAACAGACAAACACAGAGCCAAATCATGAATGAACTTCCATTCACAATTGCTTCAAAGACAATAAAATACCTAGGAATCCAACTTACAAGGGATGTAAAGGACCTCTTCAAGGAGAACTACAAACCACTGCTCAGTGAAATCAAAGAGGACACAAACAAATGGAAGAACATACCATGCTCATGGATAGGAAGAATCAATATCGTGAAAATGGCCATACTGCCCAAGGTAATTTATAGATTCAATGCCATCCCCATCAAGCTACCAATGAGTTTCTTCACAGAATTGGAAAAAACTGCTTTAAAGTTCATATGGAACCAAAAAAGAGCCCGCATCTCCAAGACAATCCTAAGTCAAAAGAACAAAGCTGGTGGCATCATGCTACCTGACTTCAAACTATACTACAAGGCTACAGTAACCAAAACAGCATGGTACTGGTACCAAAACAGAGATATAGACCAATGGAACAGAACAGAGTCCTCAGAAATAATACCACACATCTACAGCCATCTGATCTTTGACAAACCTGAGAAAAACAAGAAATGGGGAAAGGATTCCCTATTTAATAAATGGTGCTGGGAAAATTGGCTAGCCATAAGTGGAAAGCTGAAACTGGATCCTTTCCTTACTCCTTATAAGAAAATTAATTCAAGATGGATTAGAGAATTAAATGTTAGACCTAATACTATAAAAATCCTAGAGGAAAACCTAGGTAGTACCATTCAGGACATAGGCATGGGCAAAGACTTCATGTCTAAAACACCAAAAGCAACGGCAGCAAAAGCTAAAATTGACAAATGGGATCTAATTAAACTAAAGAGCTTCTGCACAGCAAAAGAAACTACCATCAGAGTGAACAGGCAACCTACAGAATGGGAGAAAATTTTTGCAATCTACTCATCTGACAAAGGGCTAATATCCAGAACCTACAAAGAACTCAAACAAATTTACAAGAAAAAAACAAACAACCCCATCAAAAAGTGGGCAAAGGATATGAACAGACATTTCTCAAAAGAAGACATTCATACAGCCAACAGACATATGAAAAAATGCTCATCATCACTGGCCATCAGAGAAATGCAAATCAAAACCACAATGAGATACCATCTCACACCAGTTAGAATGGCGATCATTAAAAAGTCAGGAAACAACAGGTGCTGGAGAGGATGTGGAGAAATAGGAACACTTTTACACTGTTGGTGGGATTGTAAACTAGTTCAACCATTATGGAAAACAGTATGGCGATTCCTCAAGGATCTAGAACTAGATGTACCATATGACCCAGCCATCCCATTACTGGGTATATACCCAAAGGATTATAAATTATGCTGCTATAAAGACACATGCACACGTATGTTTATTGCAGCACTATTCACAATAGCAAAGACTTGGAATCAACCCAAATGTCCATCAGTGACAGATTGGATTAAGAAAATGTGGCACATATACACCATGGAATACTATGCAGCCATAAAAAAGGATGAGTTTGCGTCCTTTGTAGGGACATGGATGCAGCTGGAAACCATCATTCTTAGCAAACTATCACAAGAACAGAAAACCAAACACCGCATGTTCTCACTCATAGGTGGGAACTGAACAATGAGATCACTTGGACTCAGGAAGGGGAACATCACACACCGGGGCCTATCATGGGGAGGGGGGAGGGGGGAGGGATTGCATTGGGAGTTATACCTGATGTAAATGACGAGTTGATGGGTGCAGTAGACCAACGTGGCACAAGTATACATATGTAACAAACCTGCACGTTATGCACATGTACCCTACAACTTAAAGTATAATAATAATAAATAAATAAATAAATAAATAAATAAATAAAAGAATAAAAAAAAAAAAAGAAATTACATGAGAGATTCAATACTTTACTCTAAAATAGACTTTGTGTTAGATGGTTTTGCCCACTGTAGGCTAATACGTCATGACCACATTTTAGGTAAGGTAAGTCATGATGTTCCATAGGTCAAGTGTATGAAACACATTTTTGACTTATGATATTTACTGGGTTTATCAGTATGCAAATCAATCAAATTGATAATTAGCAATCAAATTGATAATTAAACCTCCTGACTGAGAGTTAACAAGAAGATAGATGCTGGTATTTATGGAACATCAATTTAATAAATGGCAACAATTAGTACCTTTTGTTTTCTTTCAGAAACAGTTGGACACCTATTTTTTAAAAAGAATATTTAAAAATTCTTTACATTTAGTATTTTATTATAAAATAATAAAAATTTTTAAAAAATAGTTACTAGTGTAATATGAATAGTCTTAAATGTCTAGAGAAAAGCCTACACATGTAAGTAGAAAGCTTGCATATGTAATCATAGAAATTCTGAACTTGAAGAGACAATCCTGCAATTTGACAAATAGGATAACTAAAGACTAGAGCACCTCACTGACTTACCCAAATCACAAACTTGTTAAAAGTAGAACTTATATATTATTTAGATAATATATAGACAGCAAAATAAAAAAAAGTCATGTCTAGTTTTACTCTATGATGATACTGATTGAATAACATGGTAATGGGGAAGGGCCATTTACTACATGTTATGAATTAGTTCATTACAGCTATATATTAATGCCATAGTTAACATGTCCACTGCCTTCTAATTTTTTTTGATTTCTTTTAATTTTTCTAGTCCATTTTATTCAATAATTTTCAATCGTGTGTTCTTTATTTTAATCTTTAAGACAGCAATTCCTTGACGTGTAGTATTTTTCTATTGACCTGAAGTTGTGCATTTTTGTAGAGGACTACGTGCTCGCAAACAGGGTGTTCCCGATAAGTCCTGCTCTTGCAAACGAAGCAGGGCGTTCCCAATAAGTCCTGCTCTTGCAAATGAAGCAGGGCGTTCCCAATAAGTCCTGCTCTTGCAAACGAAGTCAGGGAAAGGTCAGAAAAACAACAATGTGTCTTGTGACTTGGTAACATTCCACAAACGACTGTATAAAATAAGGCAGAGCATGCCATTCGAGGCAGCCGCCATGTTTGTCTTGTCTTGTGTTGTCTTGTGTGTTCATTCCTTTGTTTAGGAAACACGCGGACCCCAACATCTGGCTCAGTGAGCAGGGTCCGTGGCTCCACGAGAGCAAGGAACCGGAGGGGGAACACCCCGGGCAGGTAAATAAAGAAAGGGGGACCCACGGGAAAATTATGGGGAATTCCACCTCTCTGGCCTCTGAATATTTGTGGTTACTGCAGGGACTGTTGATGTCTATAGGAGTAGAAGTTAGTTAAGGAACATAAGACTTTGAAGTGATTGCCCATGTTGAACAACATTGTTATTGGTTTCAATATCAAAGCAAAGTGCAGTTAAATTGAAAGGAATGGTTACAAGTGGTTAAAGTACTGCCTCGAGCTCATCAGCGAGGGCAAATGATGCCTCTGACTTTGTGGACTTTGTGTGTAGTTCCATTACTCAGGCATTAGAGTTACTTGAAACTGACTCAGAGCATGGCGATACTGCCACAGGAGGTGAGGTACCTGAAGCTTTAGAGAGGAATGATCTTAGAGAGGAACATGTTTAGCCCCAGTTGTTGAGGACAAGGAATTGGAAAAAGAGCTAATGCCTCCTTCATCTGAAGGAAATTCTGATTTGCAGCACATTTTAGAGATGTTACAACAGTTGTTAAAATTGCAAGATACCGCTGCTCCTGTTTCTCCTATCTCTCCGCCATGAGCCTTCCCTGTTACCTTCCCTTCTGCTAAAAGGATTTCCCTTTGCCTCCACCTCCAACCTCTTTGCCTATGTCAGGTCAGGTTTTCTCTGTGCCTCTTCCTCCTGTAGGAGAAAAGAAGGAATCGAAGGAAAAGGATGATTTTGAGGAATTAGATTTATTCCCAATAACACGGGCTGCTTTTGGCCCCAATGCTCAGTTCCCAAACGGTGGCCAGAATGTGACTTTTACAGCCCTACAATTTAAATTTTTGAAAGAAATGAAAGCTGCAATTTCTAATTATGGACCTCAATCACCGTTTGTCCTTGGCCTTCTCGATTCCTTCTCTTCAGAACATATGATGATTCCTATTGACTGGGAAACGTTGGGACAGGCTGTCCTTGATCGTTCGCAATGGCTTCAATTAAAAAGTTGGTGATGGGAGGAAGCAAGAGTACAAGCTAGAAAAAGTGCTACGCGAAATCCCCCAGGGCTACTGAAGAGCAGCTTACGGGTTCAGGACAATACGCCACTCTTAATGCTCAGGCAGGTTAGATGATATTGCTCTCACTCAGATTAAAGCCTTGTTTATAAAAGCGTGGACTAAGGTTGGAATAGTGGGTAAAACTTCTTTATCTTTTGTAAAGATCCTACAAGGAGCCACTGAGCCGTATCCAGATTTTGTAGCCCGTCTTCAAGATGCTGTATTAAAGACTGTAGGTTCAGGCCTTGCTGCTAAAATTCTTTTGGATACTCTGGCTTTTGAGAGTGCTAATCCTGAGTGCCAAAAATTGCTGCGTCCTCTAAAAGCTAGTGGAGCTGATTTAGCTGAATACATTCGGGCTTGTGCAGGTGTTGGAGGAGCTATTTACAATGCTCAATTGTTTGCTGGGGCACTTTCTAAGGCTTTAAAAGGCAATTCTAAACAAGGTATATGCTATCAATGTGGGAAACCCGGTCATTTTAAAAAGGAATGCCGGAAAAAATTAGGCTCTTCTGCTCTAAAAGAAAAAAGGTTACCATCTGATATGTGTAAACAATGTGGCAAGGGTCAACATTGGACCAATGAATGCCATTCAAAAACTGATAAAAGTGGGAATGTACTGTCACCCCTCTTGGGAAACGGGAGCCGGGGCCTGCAGGCTTGGGGCCCCAACAAGTACAATGCAGGTCTACCCCAGTACCCAGTGAGCAGTGGCTTACAACATCAAGAAATGACCTCGAGTCCTCCTTAAAGACATCTTACCCTACCCCAGTTTCTCAGCTTTATGCTGCCACTAAGCAGAGTGCCGCTGCTGACCTAGCTATTGTCCAACCTTATACTTTATCTCCTAATAGAGGAATATATAAGCTGGCTACCGGAGTATGTGGTCCTTTGCCAAAGAGACATGTAAGACTTTTACTAGGTTAAAGCAGCAACACTATGCGGGGGTTAATGGTGGTCCCAGGAATTATTGATCCTGATTTTACTGATGAAATCCTTATTATGGTACAAGTCTCACAACTTATGCGCCTAGAGGCAGGCGAATGTATTGCATAATTGCTTTTATTGCCTTTTTTTCCTTTCTTATCTAGAGATGTGTCTCGTCAAGGAGGTTTCGGTAGTACTGGGAAAACTGTTTTCTGGGAAACTTTAGTTTCTGATCAAAAATCTTTATGTTCATTGCAAATTAATGGGATACTTTTTGAGGGCTTAGTCGACACAGGAGCGGATGTATATAATAATGTTTGGCTCAATGGCCTGATCATTGGAAAAAGAAACAAGTATCGGTTACTCTATCCGGCCTAGGTACTGCTTCTATAGTCTACCAAACTGTTGAGCCCCTGAGCTGTGTAGGACCTGAAGGACAACAAGGAAAAGTGTTCTTTTATATTGTTCCCATTAATATTAACCTTTGGGGCCGTGATTTTTTACAACAATTTGGTGCCTTTTTAAGCATTCCTCATATTTCTTCAGCTGCCAAAAATATGATGTTCAAAATGGGCTAAAATCCTTTAAACTCTTAGCCACTGTCCACAAGCCTCAAGCTTTACAATTGAAGTGGAAAACTACAACTCCTGTTCGGGTGGAACAGTGGCCATTATCTAAAGACAGACTTAAGGCTTTAAAGAATTTAGTTAAGGAACAATTGGCCGAGGGGCATATTGAACCAAGTACTTCTGCATGGAATTCCCCTGTGTTTGTCTTGTCAAAAAAAAAAAAAAAAAAAAAAAAAAGGAAAATGGCACTTATTAACTGATCTTAGAGCTGTAAATACTTGTATTCAATCTATGGGGACTTTATCCCCTGTAGCGGAAGAAGAATTGTCATTTGTAGAAAATAGAATTAGTGAAGCTCCCCTTGATTATATTGCACCCAATCTTCCACTTTCATTGTGTCTTTTTCATACTCCCCATTCACCAAGGGCCGTTTTACACCAAGATAATAATATTCTGGAGTGGCTGTTTTTGGCTAATAAAGCCATTAAGAAAATTCACCCATATATTGATATATTGGCTGAATTAATTATTAAAGGACGACATTGAGCTCGTCAGTTGCTTGGTGCTGACCCTGTAAAAATTATTACTCGATTATATAATCAATACATTGAATCTCTGCTGGAAACTCATGAGGGTTGGCAAGTGGCTTGCGCTGAGTATACTGGTTCTTTTTCTCAGCATTATCCTAGTAATCAATTGTTTGCTTTTCTGCAACAATATTCTTTACTGCCGTATAATCCTATCACTTACACTCCAGTTAAAGGTCCCACCTTTTTTACTGATGCTTCAAGCAATGGAAAGGCTAGATACTGGACTTCAGACAATTCAAAAATTTCTCACTATCCATTTGAATCAGTACAACAAGGAGAACTTTTTGCCATTCTTATGGTTCTACAAGACTGGCCTCAAACCCCTTGTAATATAGTTAGTGATTCCCAATATGCTGTATATGTAACTAAATATATTTCTCAGACTTCTTTACCATTATTTCCTCAAACTCCTTTACAAAAATTATTTTCTTTATTATTTGTAACTCTTACTTCCCGCACTGCCCCCCTTTTTATCACTCATATTCGTTCTCATTCAGCTTTGCCAGGACCTTTATCTTTTGGCAATAGTCAGATTGATTCTTTACTTATTGGCAGTGTCCAACGGGCTCAGGATGAGCACCAACTACATCATACTAATAGTTTAGGATTACAATGGCGATTTTCTATAACACGCCGTCAAGCCCGAGCTATTGTCAGAGCCTGCCCATCTTGTGCTCCTATTATTGCACCTTTTTTAAGTCCAAGTATTAATCCTCGAGGCATTCAACAAAATCACATTTGGCAAATGGATGTAACTTATGTTCCTTCCTTTGGTCGTTTAAAATATGTTCATCATACTATTGATACGTGGTCACATTTCCAGTGGGCTACGCCATACCCTCTGAAAAGGCTCACTCTGTTATTACTCATTTACTTACTTGCTTTGCAGTTATGGGAGTCCCTGCTGAATTAAAAACTGATAATGCCCCTGCTTATTGTTCTCGCAAATTGGCTGCCTTCCTCTCTTTATACCATACTCATCATTCCACTGGTATTCCATTTAACAGTCAAGGTCAAGCAATTATTGAAAGAGCCAATGCTACCTTAAAATTACAACTTTTAAAGCAAAAAGCGGGAGATGGGCGAGATTCCCCAAAACATCAAATTCTGAAAGCCCTTTTTACTTTAAATTTTCTCAACCATTGGCGCCAATTACAGCAGTCTGCAGCGGTGAAACATTTTCAACAGCCTTTAGAAAAGCCACAAAACAGTAATCTGTGGGTGTATTATCCTTCATTACAAGGGAAATATTTAAAAGGAAACGTTTTACAATGGGGCCGAGGCTATGCTCTTGTCCGTACAGGTGCCGGAGACGATTGGTTTCCATCTCGACGGTTGAAACAGTGCCATGGCGAAGAGAAGCCGATCCAAAGAGTTCCTGAAGGAATTCCAGGAGCCAAATCTGAGCGCTCAGAGAACATTCACCTTCAGAACTCGACGTGCGGAGCCCCCAACATGGGGACAACTGAAACAGTTAAGAAGCTGAAGGGGTTGTTCAACAAGCTGGGCAGCCCAAAACTCCACTGACTTTATTCCTGGCTATGCTGGCTGTAGTAAATGTCAGGTAACAGCTGGAGAATTTACATACTGGGCTTATGTTCCTTTTCCACCCTTATATCAAGGTGTGGCCTGGGGAGACAGAGAAGTCCCAGTATTTACTAATGATACTGCTTGGATGCCATCGCCTTTTTTAAACCAGGATCCTGAATTAGACACTGGCACAGTAAATAGTTCATATCAATTTGGGGTTAAAGGGTTACCTATATGTCTTGGGGGTAGTCCGCATTGTCTGCATCTTTCTCATGAGGCTTGGGCTGTTCTCTATAACCATAGTCATATCTCTGCCTTTACTATGATTGTTGTGGCTCAAAGTTTCAAGTATAATCATACTGCAGTACTTGATGAAACTCTGCCAAGTACATTATCTTTATGCCCTATCCCTGATGTGTCCAGAGGTGTTTCCCAAATAGAGTGGACTACATGTAGAAGTAGTGGGCCACGATTGTTGTTAGAAGTAAAAGGGAAGAGTTGTAAATACCTTGTTACAGATTGGAGTGTACATGATTTTCAGACTAAATTCAACCATGTCAACCTGCGTTGGCATATAGGTAATCACAACATCACTGCAGATGGCAATGAAACTATTATTTGGCATGATGGTGGTCTATCATCCCCTATGCCACATTTGGCTAATACCTCACAAATACAAGGTCATATTTGGAAGTTGCTAGCTGCTGGTAAACCAATGTTCACTTTCGTGGGAAACATGTCCTTAAATCTTACTAATATTGCTAACCCTTTCCATATATCTTTGCATCGAAATAGTTCTAGATATGTTATTGCATGTGTAAGAAAGCCTTACTTGTTGTTGACAGGAATTTTTAAATGGGATAATAACACAAGGGTAGTTAACTGTACAAACAATTGTACATTCTTAAGTTGTATAAATACTACTTGGTGGAATAATAATTGGAATGAGTCTCATTCCGATTTATATATACTAAGAGCCAGAAAAGAAACCTGGCTACCTGTAAACTTAACACGCACTTGGAGTGAATCTGCTGGGGTTACTCAAATTTACAAGGTTATGCAAAATCTTGTCCACCGCAGTCGGAGGATGGTTGGAATCGTCGTGACCACAGTGATAGGACTTGTAGCAATTGCCTCCACCGCCGCTGTTGCTGGATTAGCTCTACACCAGAGTATACAAAATGCAGAATTTGTGCAACAATGGCATGAACAATCACATTTGTTGTGGCAGCAGCAACGAGACATAGATGCTCATTTGACTGAACGAGTAGATAATCTGGAACAAGTGGTTTCTTGGTTGGGATATCAGCTAACAGTGTTGAATACCCGAGTTTTGTTGAAATGTGATTGGAACACTACCCAATTTTGTATTACTCCTGTTCCTTTTAACAGCACTGTACATAATTGGACTGAGATAAAGAGACTTTTAACTGGTCATAATAATCTTTCCCTAGAAATACAAGAATTAACACAGAACATTTCTGAAACATTTTGTAATCAGTTACCGTTGCTGACTTGTGCAGATTTGATAACTGGTATTGCCCAAAGTTTGACGTCTTTGAACCCTGTGAGTCCCGTAAAAACTTTGCTGACCTCTGTTTCTAGTAATGTATTGATTGTTGTTCTTGCCTTTGTCATTTTCACAGTCTGCTGGAGACGGTGCCAAAGGGCAAACACCAAATCCCAGCGAGCCCAACATGTAATGATGGTTTTAAAAGAAATTCAAACTTGTAAATAAGGAAAGGGGAAATGTAGAGGACTACGTGCTCGCAAACAGGGTGTTCCCGATAAGTCCTGCTCTTGCAAACGAAGTCAGGGAAAGGTCAGAAAAACAACAATGTGTTTTGTGACTTGGTAACATTCCACAAACGACTGTATAAAATAAGGCAGAGCGCGCCATTCGAGGCAGCCGCCATGTTTGTCTTGTCTTGTGTTGTCTTGTGTGTTCGTTCCTTTGTTTAGGAAACACGCGGACCCCAACACATTTTTCTTTAATAATCTTTCAAACGGAACCTCAATCAAATGGTGTTTGCAATAGAGGGAGTATGAGGACAATAGGGATGTTATAAATAAATACTGTCATGGATTTTATTTTATTTTGTTTTGGTTATTTTAGTCATTCTAATAGGTCTGTAGTGATATCTTATTGTGGTTTTGATCGGAATTTATTTAACAATTAATGATGTTGAACATCTTTTCATATGCTTATTTGTTATTTATATATCTTCTTTACGGAAACATCTATTCAAATATGTTGCACATTTTAAAATGGTTTTTTTCTTATTGATTCTTAAACATTATGTACACATTATGTATTTAAGTCCTTTACCAGATAAGTGCTTTGCAAATATTTTCTCCTTGTCTGTGGCTTGTTATTTATCTTCTTGATGTTGCTTTTCAAAGAGCAAATACTTTGATGTAGTCCAATTTATCAATAATTTTTATAGATTGTGATTTTGTGGTCTTATCTAAAACATTCTTGCCTGACTCAAGATCATAAGGTTATTCCATTATGTTGTTCTCTAGAAGTTTACAGGTTTGAGTTTTACATTTAAGATTGTGATCTATTTTGAATTAATTCTTCATATGGTGCAAGGTATGGGTCAGAGTTCATTTTTTTTTTTTTTTTTTGCAAATAAATACCAATTATTCTATTCCATTTGTTAAAAACTAAATTTTCCACATGTAATTGGTTGGTATAACATTTTCCATAATCAGTTGGTCATATATATACATATATTCATATATATGTATGTATATGGGTCTATTTCAGAAACATTTTCTCTCTTCCACTGATATCTATATTACATTAACACTATGCTGGATTTGATTTGCAAATGTTGCCAAGAAACTTTTTTTGGCTGGGCGCAGTGGCTCACGCCTGTAATACCAGCATTTTGGGAGGCCAAGGCAGACGGATCAGGGGTCAGGAGACCGAGACCATCCTGGCTAACAGGGCGAAACCCCGTCTGTACTAAAAATACAAAAAAATTAGCCAGGCGTGGTGGCTGCAGTCTGTAGTCCCAGCTACTCCGGAGGCTTCATGAAGCAGGAGAATGAACCTGGTAGGCGGAGATTGCAGTGAACGGAGATAGCGCCACTGCACTCCAGCCTGGGTGACAGAGCCAGACTCCATCTCGGAAAAAAAAAAAAAGAAAAGAAAAAGAAAAAGAAATTTTTCTTGTAAATTAATGACAGATATTGATTTTTAGTTTTCTTTTCCTGTAATGTTCTTGCTTGATTTTTGTCTTGGGGTAATGCTGGCTTCATAATGTCAGTAGAAAGGTGAGTCCTTCTATTTTCTGGAAGACTTATACAGAATTGGTAATATTTCTTCCTTCAATGTCTTGTAGAACTCAAAAATAAAGTCACTTAGGCTTGGAGTTTTTGTTATTATTGTCGGAAGGCTTTTAACTACAAATTCATGTTTCAGCGATATAGAACTATTTAGGTTATCGATTTGCTCTTGCATGACTTTAGTAGTTTGTATCTTCTAAGCATTTATCCATTGTATCTGAGTCATTAAATTTATGGACATAAAATTGTGACATTATTTCCTTGTCCTTTTAATGACTGTATGATTAGTAGTGATGATCCATCTTTTATTCCTAATATTGATAATTTGTATCCTGTCTCTGTTTCTCTCTTTCAGTCTGGCTAAAATTTTATGTTTTTTTTTTTTTTTCTTCTCAAAAAACAGCTTTGGGGCTTATTGATTTACTCTATTGTTTTCAGTAATCATTTCTACTGTCACCTTGTCTTGGTCCATTCAGGCTGTTAACAAAATTTTTTCTTCACAGTTCTTGAGGCTGGGAAGTCCAAGATCAAGGTGCCAAGGTGAGACTTTCTTAACAATCTTGCCCCTCATTCTGAAGTGGAAATTTTTTCTTTTACATTTACCCCAACACAGCCTGTCTTCATCTTTGGCTTGCGAAAGGCAGCTTTCTGTCCTTCCTTCATTGTCTTAAAGTTTATCCTCAGGGACAAAAAGATGTGGTGGAGCTCTATGCCTGTCCTGATTTCCCTGATCCAGGGCTGCCTTTTTGAGAAAAGCTTTGTTTACTCTCCTGCTGTGCCTCAATCTTTTTCAAAAGCACCAGGTGAGGTCCATAAATTAGAACTCTGGGGAGGAAGGTGAACTCTCTTTGTGTTTGTGTTTGTGACTTTTAGGTTTTAAATACTTTCATTTAGCCCATATTTATTTTTAAGGCATTAATGGAAAATTTTTTCTTTCTTTCTGGTATTGAAACCATTTTTTCTCCTGCTGTTCTAGTAAGCCAAGAATTACATCTGGTCTTTACTTGGAGGTACCCATCTTTCCTGAGCTTGCATGCTAGTTTTCACAGGTTAACTACAGCTCTTTGATGAGTATGAGAAAAGTTATAATTCTGTAAATGTTCTGATCTTTTTCTTATTGTTAGGGTCAGGGTAACATTCTCCTAGCTTTGTACATCTTAATAGAAGACAAAATTCTTCATACTTCATTTACATAATTGCTAATCCACATTATATATTAGAAGAAAGTAAATTAATTTTTCTGGGAAAAGATTCTGAAGTATTTAACTTGATAATGGAGTACAGTTGGAATTGTTATCGCCCTTAGATCATGTTGACAGAACTATTAAGGGTTAAATGATCCTGAAGTTCTATTTTTCAAATAAATGCATTTATAACAAATATCCCTGAAATATAAAGAAATTCTTATAAGTATTCTTCTGTAAGTGTAAACCTTTCTCTAGTCTGTGAAATTATTCATATGGATTCATATGAAGATGAAGATTATAGAAAATGGATTTGGATTTTGATGTAGTTTGACTGTGTCCCCACCCAAATTTCATCTTGAATTGTAGCTGCCATAATTCCCAAGTGTTGTGCAAGGGACCCAGTGGGGGATAATTAAATCATGAGGGTGGTTCTCCCATACTGTTTTCATGGTAGTAAATAAGTCTCATGAGATCTGATCGTTTTTTATGGGGAAACATCTTTTACTTTGTTCTCATTCTCTGTTGTCTGCCACCATGTAAGATATGCCTTTTGCCTTCCACCATGATTGTGAGGCCTTCCCAGTCACATGGAACTGTGATACCATTAAACCTCTTTTTCTTTATAAATTACCCAGTCTCAGGTATATCTTTGTCAGCTGTGTGAAAACAGACTAATACAGACTTCCTTTAAAACTCCTTTATTCTCGGTCTAAACTCTGCATGTCTGACCTCTATCTGTATTGCCTGCTGGGGTATTTCCTGTTTTTTTGTTTATTTGTTTCATTTTCTTCCTACTTGCCTTTATTTGGTAATGTTTCTAATCTAGGGAAAACTTTGTTTTCTCAATACGTTGTTAGCATAAAACTTGGTCCTTTATTGCCTCTTGAGTCTTGCCTTTGGCATTGATTTTCTGCCCTCTGTTGTCTCTTATTTTTTGAATGCAGTCACATACCCCAATTTTTTTATTTGTCCAAATGATCTTTGAAAATATGTCTTAATAATTGTACATGTAGAGGTTACTTGAAGTACACATCCAATGCTTTGGTAAAGAACAATGCTATGCTCTTAAGAAGCATTATAAAGACATTATGCTGCTATGCATTTCATGTTAACATTATGTCCCTTGACAAGCTTATACAACCAAGGCACAGCCCTAAGCAATATTGTGGAAGGAAAAAGCCTTTGTGTCTGTCTCCGTCTTTAAAAATGAAGGTCCCAATGGCTTCATATTATCTGCTGGTAGATATGAGGTTCATACCTCAGTGGTACAGTTTATAATTAAAAATAATAAAGACATCTGCCATTATTAACAATCCCCCTATGTCTCACCCTTTTCTCCACTCACTCAAGCTACTCTAGAAAAGCACCTTATGACACTGAGGGCATAGCTATTGCAGATGAAGTTTTATGGCCATTATCATTTTAAGCACAATTTTGAATTCACAAATTTCTCTCTATTACTGTAGTTGATTTTGTCTTTTCAAGAAATTTATATACATAGAGTTATATGGTGCATAGTTTTTTGGCTATTTTTTTTTTTTTTCACTCAGAGTAATGTTTTTGATCGTTGTTCCAAAACTCTGCAGGGACACTGTAGAGAAATTCACAAGGACACCACATATTTTAGATTTTTGAGGGAAACAGTCATATCTGCCAAATGCTGTGTGGACTCATAGCTTAAAGCAATATACAATTTCAGCATTAAATTGTGCTCCATTCCTTTTGATAACATGAATTCTTTGTGAAGCTGCATTTTCAGTAATTGCTTCAATAAAAAATAGGCAACACATGAAAATTACTGTGAAACAGGAAAGGATGGTGGTGATAGTTTCCAATCTAATTCCTGTGTAGAAAGTTATATGATGCTCAACTGATACACAAATCCAAATGGGAAATAATTGCTGTTTTTAAAAAATAAAACAAAAATTATATAAAATATAAATATGTAATATTTTCTTTCTATTAATATATGTTACTTTTAAACAGCTACTGAATTGTTAATACATAAATAATTATAAATTTTGGATTTAAATACTTAATCAAATTAAGTAGCGTAATATATTTCTTTTGGTCTAAGGCCTACAACAATATGACAAACACTTCAGGCTCTATGAACCAACAAAATTTGGGAAGCTTTGGTTTTTAAGATTCCTCCATAAAAACAGAAAATCAAACATTGCATGTTCTCACTCATAAGGGGGAGTTGAACAACAAGAACACATGAACACAGGGAGGGGAACATCACATACCGAGGCCTGTCAGGGGGTGGGGGGCAAGGGGAGGGAAAGCCTTAGGACAAATACCTAATGCATGCAGGGGCTTAAAACTTAGATGATAGGTTGATAAGTGCAGCAAACCACCTGTGTATGTGTATCTGTGTAACAAACCTCCACGTTCTGCACATGTATCCCAGAATTTAAAGTTAAAAAAAAAAAGATTCATCCATAATATTGTATCAGCAGCTCATTCCTTTCTATTGCTGAGTAATATTTTATTCCATAGTTTGGTTATACTGCAATTTGTTTGTCTAATCATCTTTGAGGTACAATTGGCATGTATAAAGTTTTTGGTTATTATGAATTAAGATGTTAGAAACATTCATGTTCAAGGCTTTGGTGGGTATGTTTTCATTTCTCTTGGGTTAACTCCTAGGGGTAGAATTCTTGGGTTACAAGTGAAGTGTGTGCTTATCTTTATAAAAAATAGCCAATGAGGTTCCATCTCTTTTTATTTATTTTTCCTCTGAATAAGTGCAGTTTGGCTGGTGATACGGTTAGGTTTTGTGTCCCCACCCATATCTCATCTTGAATTGTAATCCCCAGGTCTTGAGAGAGAGAGACCTAGTGGGAGGTGATTGGATCATGGGGGCAGTTTTCCCCATCCTGCTCCCATAATAGTGAGGGAGTTTATGTTAGCCTGTTCTCACACTGCTAATAAAGACATTCCCAAGACTG